>NC_133341.1:23097930-23397930 GCF_030506205.2 Paramisgurnus dabryanus | reverse complement strand
ATATATATGATCACTATACAATTGCAAAAACAACAAATTTAACTGTAGCATGGTGGCCTAAGACTTTTGCACAGTACTATATTTTATAACAATTACTGTATTACAATACATTGTATGGGTAAAAATTATTGTTTTTATATATATATATATATATATATATATATATATATATATATATATATATATATATATATATATATATATATATATATATATATATATTAATTAAAGATCATGTCCCATAAAATGTTTTTTGTGTAAATCTCCTACCGTAAATATATATTTAAAATATTTCTTCATTAGTAAATATACTGCTAAGGTCTTCATTTTGACAACTTTTAAAGTCAATTTTCTCAATATTACAATTTTTTTTACACCCTCAGATTTCCAAATAGCTGCATCTCAGCCAAATATTGTCCTATCCTAACAAACCATACATCATTAGCTTATTTATTCAACTTTCAAATAATGCATAAATTTCAATTTTTGTTGTCCATAGTCACAATTTATATGTCAGGCATCATGTAAGGCATAAATTAAGAATATGAGGCAAAAAAGTATGACCATTTTTAAAAGCATGCAGTGATAAACATGGCCCGAATAATTTAATAAGATAAAAATGCTGTAATTTTCTCTGAAAAACTGTAACTCTTCTGTGAAGTCAGATATTCCAAAAAGAAATAATAACTCTCCTACATATGACAGCTTACTATTTCACCCAGATTTTTTGACGTTTAGATGAGTATAATGATTGTCCAAATATGATTCAAATCCTTTGGAATAGGACATGTTTGCATCTTTTGGAAAAATTATTTGATCGTTATCGGGAACAGAGTAACACAAACCAACAAATCATTCTCACCTTGGCTACCTCCCTCTTTCCATCTAAAAAAACACACATAAACACGTCCTTTAGCTGGAATACTTTTACATTTCTACTTAAAAACCAAAAAAATAAAAAATAAATTTTTGCTCAAAACAACCACCGAACACAGAAATGCACGCAATAGCTGATAACATACACACTTTAAGAAATGTGTAATGTGTAAATACTTTCTTATCTAAATTCATTTAAAGTGCAAAGACAACTGCAATTCATAATTCAGGTCATTCTCAAACTTATTCCTAATATAAATTCCCTAAAAAGTTTATACACTGTGGCTGCGTTCAACTTTCCAAACTTTGCTCTTGTTTGAACAGCAACACATCCAGCGGTCCAACCATGGCACGAGTTTAGAGCAAAGCGAGAAGGAAAAAATAGCAGGTCAGCATATGGAAACATTCACTATTTTTGCAATTTAATTTAATTCCATTAGTAGCGCAAAAATAACAAACTTTACATTTCAAAAAAAGAAAAGCATCATTCACTAATGCTGTTCATGTGATCCTTTAAATGTCAATTAAACTTCCACAGCACTGCTCTGAATTCTGCGTGCACCCAGTCAGCCAAAAGTATTTAGTGTGTCTGTACATGTGTGCCTGCCAGTGTGTGTATAATTAGTTTCAAAGTAAGAGTTAAAGAGAGTTTAAGTGGTGGATATACTTCAGGGTGGCCATAGACATCATTAAAATATATTGCTGTCATCAGAACAGTAGCAGTATCTTTTGTGGTAATGGTTACCCGAAGTGTTGCGTGAGCAATTACACGTCAATGTTTCCTTGTGTTTAACTCATTTAAAACCAAATGAAAACACTCAAAGACTCACAAATCTACAGTATTACAGGGTTGGAAGCAAAGCTTTTCAGTCTGTTGTAAACCGATCGGCGTGCCGCACATTCTGCTGTGCATTATTTTGGGATTTTTATTGACTTAAAGCTTCTTCTGAAGGTCAGCAAAATGAATTGTTTTCAGCAAATTGCTAGTACTATGTTCTGAAATAGCACAGACGGTAAAGATGCAAGTAACACCAGAACATTCCCTGTCATAGTGCCTGGGTTTATAGATACATTATGTTTTGTATCTCTCCCATCACAGAGACCTGCACTGAGAGGCTCACATACTGTACTTGTACAACACATACCGTAAATATGAATGCATGCATACCAACATAAACTCATTCACACTAACACATGCTTACATAGCTCGAACCTTGCGTGCATGCATTCTGACACCTCATGTGAACTTTGTTCTTTAAATTCAGAGCTTAAAGCGTACACTAAAATAGGAAAGTAATATGACAAGTTTACACAGACACCTGTATAAACAGAGTGATTGTATGAAAACAAAGACTTGAAAATACTATAGAATATAGTTTTAATGAACAATAATGAATTTAATAATGAATTTATGATCCGTGTTTGAAACTGTGACCACAAACATAAAGGCAATAAATCAATGTTTTATTTGAATGTTTAATGTGTTGACACAAACGACTTTATTTGAATGTTTCATTGATACAAGTATTTAGAAAATAAATGTGTAGTGAAGTCATTTCTTGATGACGTCAGGAACTGGTGAATCGGCTTTTTGAACCGGATCAATGAGCCAAACTGTCCGAAAATAGCCAGTTCGCGGAAATGAATCAGATTTTGCATCACTATTGTGTAGTAGCACATGGCCTTTGCTGTGTGCTGCTGTGTCTTGTCTCTGCCCCGCCCCCTTGTTTCCTTGTAAATTATTCATCATTGGTTAACTCCCCTCACCTGACCTTCACTTGTTATCTTGTTTAGTTTTCCCTATTTAAGGCCCCAGTGTGTCTTGTCCTGTGATAAATCGTTTTGTATCCTTTGTATGTCCTGAACAGTTGTTGGTGCTTCTTGAGTCTTATAGGATTGTCACAGTGTGTTGTCTAGTTAAACTTCTTGTCATTTTAACCCGTTTATGTATGTCTTTTGACAAAACTAAAGTTTGGAGTCTATTTTTGTGAAAATGTAAAAATGTCTTCTCAACTGGTGGAGCAAAGTGCCAACAACACTGAGGTCATTTGTTTAATTCGCAGGAAACGTATACTAGTAAAATGTATACCTTAAGTGCGCTGCAAATTGCTTTAGATAAACACATCTGCAAAACGCATTAAATCTAAATTTGTCACACTGCATTGCATAATGGGATACAGAATTCCATGCAGTCTGTTTTCTTTATTACGCATTTGTGTAGCAGATCATTTAGATATTTCATGTATGCAGAACATTGGCATATAAACAACGTCTGGATAGACGGTTTCATCGAATGCACGCGCGTTGTTACGCATCTGTTTGTTTAATGGTCTGGCACAAAATACCTCGTTGAAAAAAGAACAAATGTTTTGGTTTTCTAAAGACGAGGGGAGACGCGATCATGTTGATCTCTAGTTAACATTGTATACATTATATCGTACACATTTTACACAGTAACGTTAGCTCAGTGTCGTTTTATATACGCTTTAAAGTTTCCACTTTCTAGGGTTTGTGTGCTGATTTACCTCTTAGAAAACGTCTCAGGTTACGTATGTAACCCTGGTTCCCTGAGAAGGGAACGAGATACTGCGTCGCCATAGCAACGCTTTAGCGTTCCCCAAAACGCAGCTCGAGTTCCTCGAAAGGGAACGTCTCAGGTTACGTATGTAACCCTGGTTCCCTGAGAAGGGAACGAGACGCTGCGTCGCCATAGCATTGCTATGGCGACGCAGCTCGAGTTCCTCGAAAGGGAACTAGAAAGTGGAATAAGACATGCCCTGCGTCCAAAATTGCATTCGGTGACACACAATGAATTAGATAAAGTACCTACTTATCGACCGTTAAAACACAACATTCATGAAAGAAATTATATATAAGGAATGTTTGTTATTAAACCGATCACAAGCACTGTTGACATCCATAGAAGGAATAAAAGAATAGTATGGAAGTAAATGGTGCATCTGATCGGTTTGGTAACAACATGAGAGTGAGTAATTGATGACAGACTTTTCATTTTTGGTTAAACTGTCCCTTTAAGACTCGATATGAAAGACCAATGAGGTCCAGCTGACCCAGCTGTTTCTCTTAATAAACAAGTTTATGTGGAGATCTGGACACGGTGTTAGTTTAACATGAATCTAAACAATGAGATGATCATTATACTGTGCACTATTATACTGTCTATCCCATTATATCTCCTCAGGATATGCTGGCTGAATGATGTGCATGTTTATGTGTGTTTGAGTACCGGCACCAACACAGATGAGTAGAAACAAGACAATACTGAAGTTATAAGCGCTGGAAGCAAGATGATTTGCCAGGAACTGAGAATGTGTGTGTGTGAGAGAGAGAGAAAGGCTCTTGTTATCACTGAGACAGGGTTCTTATCTGTTTTCTGGTTCTTCTATCAGGACACACACACACACAAAGCCTCTCATCTTCCCTCTTGTCCTCTTGTGTTATCTAGACAGGTGTAATTGCCTCTCATCAGACCTCATCTGACCTTGTTCTCTTTATTTTTCTCTTCCCCCCCTTGTTTTACTCTGCGGCTGCATGCATCTGGTCTGTATCACAGGTGGGTGGATTCCCAGTGTTAGTTCTCCAGGAACAAAGGACACTCTTTAAAGGGTCTTCTATTGTGGTTGATCTGACAGCACTTAAGCCGTTTGCTATGCCTTTTCTTCACCTGCTACTAAAATTCATCTCAGGTGAGCTGATCTAACCCTAACCCCTTTCCAAGTGCGTAAATCCTTCTTAAATTAAACATGCAGGCTTTCAACGCTATAAGAGCAGAAAGAGTCAGAGTCACGGCCTTGTATTACACAGTGGGCCATGGTCGAGTCTTACATCATACCTTCATCTAACAAAGGTTTGCTGTATTAGTGAGGACTCCTCAAAGACTTCAATTGTTTTCATACCAGTTGAATGATATTTTTCTGTCCCCTTATCTTAACCTCATACAAATCTGTTGACACTTTTAGAAATTATTAGATTAGACAAATTTGTCAGCCTATTTATCTAGTGAGGACCACCTAAAATGATCTCACAAGTTAGTTTCAATCACATTCGACTTTATTTGTGCGGACATTTTGGCTTCCACAAGTACAGCCCAACCTGCACACACATGAATCACACTCATTTTAAAAGGACACTCCACTTTTTTTGAAAATATGCTAATTTTCCAGCTCCCCTAGAGTTAAACATTTAATTTTTACATTTTTGGAATCCAGTCAGCTGATCTACGGGTCTGGCGCTACCACTTTTAGCATAGCTTAGCATAATCCATTGAATCTGATTAGACCATTAGCATCGCGCTAAAAAACAACTAAAGAGTTTAGACATTTTTCCTATTTAAAACTTGACCCTTCTGTAGTTACATTGTGTACTAAGACCGACAGAAAATTAAAAGTTGCGATTTTCTAGGCAGATATGGCTAGGAACTATACTCTGATTCTGGCGTAATAATCAAGGACTTTGCTGCTGTAACATGGCTGCAGGAGGCGCAATGATATTACGCAGCAGCCGAAAATAGTCCCCTTAGTATCTTTCAATGGCAGGGGACTATTTTCAGGCACTGCGTAATATCACTACGCCTGTACACGATGTAACTACAGAAGAGTCAAGTTTTAAATAGGAAAAATTTCAATGGTCTAATCAGATTCAATGGATTATGCTAAGCTATGCTATAAGTGCAAGCGCCAGACCCGGAGATCAGCTGAATGAATTCCAAAAAGGTTAATCTAGGGGAGCTGAAAAATTATCATATTTTCAAAAAAAAGTGGAGTGTCCCTTTAAAGCACTGTACACTTTATTTTAAGTTTTATGTAGGAATGACTGGCAGAGGTTGTTTATGGAGCATGTGATGGGACTACAGCAGAACTAAATCTTCCTGCCATTCAGACCTTTAATATTCCTGTGAAAAGCCAACATCCGTTCAACCCTGACACAACTACATTTGACATACCAACATGACTCTACTGGCCTTTCTATTGTACTTTATTAAGAATAATGAGACCAGATAATGTAGCACAGCAGTTCCCACTCCCCTGTTCTGTCTTGACCCACTTGCAAATGCTACGATACAGACGCATACAAACACTCTCCAAACACTCATTTTCACTGACAAAAAGCAGACCAGGCTAGTGAGTGTTGGTTGAGATAGAGAGAGCGACATAGAATTCCCATAGAATTCCACAGGCAATTCCCAACAGCCTCTCTCTCTCCATGTTCTGAGCGGATATCTTCAGCAGCCTCTTCAGCACAACATCCACACAGTCTTTTGTTTGTGTTAGTATGGGATGGATGAAAGATAGAAGGATAAAAAGCTGTATTGGGATGGAATGGGATGAAAGAGGAGGGCAATGAGGGGATATTTAAACACAGGGAACATCAAACGCCCATGATCTGACTGTGAGAAACTTATAGACTACACACCCAGATCTATCTCGCTCAATAGTCAGTCAAAATACATGCGAGTCAAACCGAAGGAAGACTGGAGGTCATGTCGATGAGGAATATGAAGGGTGTTAAAATGGATAGTTGAAAAAAGTTGTGGCTTGGTTATATAATAATCTTCAGTAGTGGCTAAGACTAAGGCCCAATTCCAATTCTATTTTATACACTCTAAAAATATTTAGTTCTAAAAAGCACTAAAAGCTCTTAATCATAGAGGAACCATTTTTAGTGCTTTATGTCACCTATAAAGCACCTATGAAGAACCATCCGGGGGTGATGACCACTATAGCACCAGATATGGTTCTACATAGCACAATATGGTTCCACACAGGTGCAACATGGTTGCTATATGGACTTAAAATGGTTCCCCTATAATTACGAGCCAGTGAACCACTTTTAGTGCTATTTAGCACCGTTTTTACACTGTCAGAAAAAAGGTACAAAGTTGTTTTTTCTGTCGCTGGGGTGATACCCTAAAACAGGGATTCCCAAAGTGTGGTACGCGCACCCCCAGGGGTACGCGAGCTGCCACCAGGGGGTGCGCAAGAGGAAAAATGTAATGGCGGTTTGTTTCTTTAAGTGGGATTTTTCCATACAATAAATAAATAAAAAAATGAACAGTAAACATTTCCTTTGTAATCGCTTTTATTTTAAATAAAAAACTATAATTAATTAGTTTTTGATTGAAACGTAGAAGACAGCTGCTGTCTTTTTCTACGCACTGCTCTTCTGTTATGCACTGCAGCCGCTATATGCGTGCCAACTCGTTTCATTCATTCCATATATATTATAAATATGCTTAACTGACTGAAATCAGGGAAACTGTCATGTCGGACGTCTTATGATAAAGTTGTTAGTCACGAAGGAGGAGAGGGACCAAGAGAGAGAGACTTTTTTATGGCAAAAATAGAAATAATGAAATGTGACGAGACATGGGCACAGAATACGCGAGCAATGTGTTTTCATGCATGGTAAAGAGACCGCCAATGAATTATATAATAAAATACATAAATACTTACTGTAGAGAACTTATTAAAAGCTTTCATTTAATTTTGTTTGAAACTTGAGCTGTTATAATGAATCTGCAAACTATTATACACCTTTTGTGCGAACAGTAAAGGCTTTCGTTAATGTGTTTGATGGGTCTGCACGTGACGCACTGGTAAACATGAGGAAACCTCTCATATGTCATCTATTAGCTGACGGCAGTAAGTGTACGTTTTTTACCATAGTAAACTCGAATGGCGTCTAAATATCACAGTGGTTAAACGCATACACGGGGGCGCGCATCATCTGAGCGTAGTTTCAGATGGTGCAATAGGCGTAAATATTTTTCACAATGTTGGACGTAGCTAAGCCCGACGTAGGACTATTACACCCAACTTCTTAACGTCCGGCTAGTGCAACCGGCCCTTGGTTATTTGCGCATGATTAAACATGATGAGTATTTATGGTGAGAAAATAAAGCTTTTTTGGATTTTTTTTAAAATGGGGATTGGGGGTGCGCCAACCCGGTCGGGACATAGAAGGGGGTGCGCAGGAAAAAAAGTTTGGGAACCCCTGCCCTAAAAGGTACCTTTTTGTACCTTTATGGGTATAAAACACATTGAAATGTTGTACCTTATGGGGTACAATATTATACTTTAAGGACCTATTGTGTACATTAAGGTACAATTTTGTACCAGTTAAATTTTAGGGGTACAAAACAGTTAACTGTACCTTTAAGGGTACAAAATCGATCCTTAAGGAACAGTAATATACCCCAAAAGTTACAACATTGTATTATGTTTAAATACCTGTAAAGGTACAAAATGGTACCTTGGGGTACCACCCCAACGACAAAAAAGGTACAGTTTTGTACTTTTTTTCTGACAGTGTAGAGTGTATTGTGCAATTAGTAAAACGAGATATGTTAGTAAACTTGAACAATTTTTTGTGAACATTTCTTTTAAAACATGAACACAAGTTTGAATGTAGCATAAAACAAATAATTATTTATTATTACAAAGTTTAATACGTGAAATTATACTTATTTTAATTATTTAAGTATTTGAATTATAGTATCATAAGCAGCCATGTTGGAATTTTTATACCCCTTCGTTTGAAGTGGGGTACGGAAAATTTTAGTTTGAAGAGCTATTTGACCCCTCCCACTTCCCCTACCCCTCCAAATAAAAGAGAATTGGGACATCCCTAACCCTTCACGTAAACACGCTAAACGGAGGTGTAGGGGAAAGGACAGGGGTAACGGGTGAAAATGGAACTGGGCCTAAATAATGTCCAACTTTTAACAATTGAGGTCTTCGCCCTTCATTAAAATATTTGTACTAAAGATGCATCATTTTAATGTGTTAAAAGTAAAACTGAAACTCAGATTTGAGAAGAATTTAAAGACGATTTGCCAAAAATTACAACACATGTGCAAAGTTTATAAAGATATGGACAATGGCTACAAAATATTAGCACAAAGGATAATCAACAAATATTAATTGCCAATAAAATTGTAGTCAGTGTATATACTTTATTAACTGTGATTAAAAAAAAATCCCATTGTACACTGTGGCTTGCCTTTTTGCCAAATGATTTTGTCCAACAAACATTTACTGTTTTGTCCATTTTGTACCAAACACCTAAATCTAAACTGAAGGGGAATTTAAAGGAAATATTGTGCAACCCCCCATCCAAATCCCCCAACCCCCAAACATCACTTGTGGCCTCCACTGTATTTGTTCTGCAATGGTTTACATTTTTTTCCCGAGTCCCCGTCATCGCAATAAACTAGCTTAATGGCTTTTAAACGATTTTACAGTAAATGATTCATTGTCTTTGCATATGTCTGCCATAACAATCCAGCCGCCTGATATCTTAAAAGCAGCACTTTCACCAAATAATTACACAGAAAACAACAATATCTCAGTCTAACTCAGCAATTTTCATTTTATCAGCTGCTTCCCAGTCAACTCACTTAACCCATAAGCGCTTTTGAGAAAACAGGGTGGATAAGCATTTTACCCTAACTCATGAAGTCTTTAAGCTTGATGAATGCAAATGACTTCACCCAGTGGGCAGATGAGACAGTTTGGGCAAATGGAAAATGAAATCATGCTGTCTCAGCAGGAAAATGTCTTTTCCATATATTGTTGGTGGGGTTTTAGGCGGGTTATCATAATTAAAGAAGACTTGATATATACACCCACATTGCTACTGGAGCAATGTGGGTGAAGAACTTTGTATCTAAAAACCTGATGCGACTCATTGAGAGTGTCAGACCTGCGGCTGCGGCTTGACTGCTATGAAATCTCCAGAAACAGCTGAACCGTGCGACTGACGGGAGGGAGATGCTGATCCGTAAAGTTGGTGCTGTGTCTTTCTGGTGGAAAGATTTTAGGCGAAATCAGGCGCTTGACAATCAGTGGAAGTCCTTACTTAGAAGCCAGAGAGTAACTAGTGTTGAAGACCATAAATCTTGCAAACCATGCTGTGACATTTAAAGAAAAAAAACAGCACAATTTTTCATTTTTTTATTATGTTCTTACCTCAACTCAGATTGATTAATACGTACCTATCTTTTTTCAATGCATGCACTTTTAATCGTTGTCCAGCGCTTCTTAAATGTGTTAGCATTTAGCCTAGCCCCATTCATTCCTATGGCTCCAAACAAAAGTTTTATTTTGTGCCCCATACTTATTTGTGTAACTGTATGTAACAGTCTTTAAATAAGGAAAACATGGAAGTGTTTGGTGGCTTCTAAATTCATCCCCTATTGGAGACATAGGAATGAATGGGGCTAGGCTAAATGCTAACAAATTCATGAGGCGCTGTACAAAGATTAAAAGTGCATGCATTGAAAAGGATAAGTATGTATTAATTCGTCTAAGTTGAGGTAAGAGCATATAATAAAATATTCAAAAACGGTGGTGTTTTCCTTTAAGACTCATAACTATGATAAGTTACTGATTGCCAGTTATATTATGCTAGCTACTTTTCTAGACAAATTTCCCATGACATAAAACTTTACGCTATACATAACCAGCCTTAAACAGCAAGGAAATCTGAGCTGACCCAAGCTGGTATTTTCTGCAGAAATGTATGAGTCTGTAAACTTTAAAACACTGCTTTGCGCAACCTTGTGCAACAATGAAATATGAGGTCATGCAAAAATGGATGATCTGAACTTAAAAGAGATCAAATGGGTTGGGGGGAAAGGATTGAACATGTACTGTAAATAGGGCACTGCCGAGTCCAAAAACAAGACTGGGAGTGGTGCCCGTGTGTGGGAGCTGGGCTTGTGGGTTGGCACTGGTGCTCTGAGAACAAAGGAGAGCAAATTGACCCTGTGTGGGACTAAAATGATACCTTACTCTTTAAAAACAAACAGAAAAAGTTACAAATTTGGATTTTGGTAGGTGCTGAGATTGGAGCTAGTCAGTATATCAAGTTTTGGTAATATAAATATCATATACAATCATTGAATACTGGAACTATGCATTACACATTTCAGACTACCATCTATTTACTTCCAATCACAAATCTGTATAGAAGACTTGAATGTGCACTACTTTTTAATTACCCTTAATTTTAATTATACTGTTATAATAAAATTTACAATATACTTTTCACATGTGCAATATGTTGAGTGTTTTATGATATATATTTACTTGTTAAGGTCTTACTAGTGTAATATGTTAAGTGCAATATGAGGGCATTACCTTCAGTTAAAATACACTGATCACAGGTGTAATATGTTAAGTGCAATATTAAGCTGTTTAGTACTTATTTACTTATTTGCAGTATTTATATATTGAATCATCTACGTTATTGTATATCTTTTGTTTTGGTTTGTTTGTTTGATACCTTTTTTTCACCGTTATGAATGACAATTTCGTTGTAGCTTGTGCAAAGACAATAAAGGATCTAATCTAATCAGTATTGTTGCAGCGGGATACAGGATGAGGCAACGGCGTCTATATCATCTGATATGACCTTTCTTCTAGAAGCTCTGTCGGAAACAGAGGTCAGACATAACATTTCCAACAAGCTTGCATGTGGTGCCCCAGTATTTTTTCAAGTAGGAGACCCATCTTTTTAATAAAGGTGATTGTAACATTTCGCATGAGGTTTTGACTTGCATGTAAACATTTTGGATATTTATCCTATATTCTCATTGATCCCCAAAATAGCGAACAGACGCTAGTCTAGTATGCAGTTGTGGAAATTCAAAAGCCCAAATAACTGTTACTTACAACAAACACAACAAAAAGGTTTCCTAGTTTTTTTAGAAATCCAGTTAAAGGTTATGTTTTGTCTTCTTACTGCTGCAACCCATGCCATGCAACGCCATTTGGTTAACTCGAAGTCTTCATGCCATTGTGTTGTTTCCAAGTGGGAAAGCTGAAAAATCCAAGAAGACGCCATTTAAGATTTTTTCTCCATGGCGATCGTGACTGCGGTTATGACAATGAACTACACAGCAAGAGTTCGTCTTTTTAGTCTGTAAAATGAAATCATTAGCAACTACTTCTCCAGTTTGCACATTAACCACCACTACTTCCATAGACTCCATAAACTCTTCTATAAAATCCCAGATTTCATTGGGTTGCATTTTGTCTGTGACGTCAGATTCCTGAGCTCTATACCAGCTAGCCCTATCTGAGATTAATAATTCATGAATGAATAATGTAAATTTAACATAAAAGTGTACACTAATCCACTAAACCAGTGGTCTCTCCAACATGTTGCCCACGGGCACCAGCTTGCCCGCACAGAGTCTTTGAGTTGCCCGCCAAAGCACATTCTATTAATAGACTCAATTTTAATATGTCATGGTTCTGCCATCTTGTCCTTTGTTTAATCTAGTCTTGTGGCAGAATCATGACAGACCCATGTTTTGTGTGGGTTCACGTGGTCTCAGTATTGGTTTACTAGACCACGTGTTCCCAGTGTCTTGTCTCTTTTACCCCGCTCCCTTGTCATCCTCCTCATTATTGTTTGATTTATATCACCTGTTCCCCTCTTGATTTGTTACCCTATTTAATCCTCTTGTATTCATTGTCCTGTGCTTGTGCATTGTTTCTGTGTTTTCCAGATACCTGTGAGTACGCTGTTTAAGAGTCAAGTCTAGTCTAGTGTTTATATGTCAAGTGTTTTGTCTAGTTAATTGTTTAGTGTATCCAGTTTAGTGTCAGAGTTTAGTCCAGTGTCCTGTCTAGTTTAGTGTTAAGTCTTCCTGTTTATATTGTTTTGCCCCCTCGTGGGTTTTGTTTTCTGTTTTGTACATAATAAAAGTCTTTTGTGTTCGTACATCTGTCTGCATTTGGGTTCCTCATACAACTTCATAACATAATATGTATTATTACATATTTTTATATTAGCTTGGCTTCTATTATGTCAGTTAACAACCTAATGGTAAAACATAACATAAAATCAAGGATACCAATACAAGTTTTTAGTAGACTAAACCAGATTGTTTTATACATTGTGGTAGCCCTTGCTCACAAAAAGGTTGGAGACCCCTGCACTTAACAGTTATGTAACTTTTGCTCGTAGTATTTACAACAGAGGTACACACAGCATGTTCAAATAAACTTCAACATTCACAAAGCGCATTTCGTTAATAGTAATCTCCGCCTCCTAAGTTAACATTTGTCCCTTTCTCACACACTTTTGCATTCAACCTCAGTCAACATCCTTTTCCAAAGTGCTACTTCTATTGAGAGAGGAAATAAACCAAGGAATAATTAATTGAAAGGTCTAATGAATAATGAAAGAGAGAGAGAGAGAGAGAGAGAGAGAGAGAAAGAGAGAGAGAGAGAGAGAGGAATAAACGGATGTCCAGATGTCATGAGAAGGGAAACTGGTATGGAGTTTGTTTGTGTTGAATGAACACAATTCAACAAAAGGCAAACAAACCCTAGACGAGATTATTCATAATTCTAATCTGTAAACAACGTTTCAAAAACTGTTGTAACAATGCTTTCAACGACTGAAATAAAAAACTATTCAGAAAAAATAAAACACAGAGCCAGAATAAGCTATCTGTCATTCTGCTACTGTATCTTTGTCCTAAGCACAGAATTCCGAGAATATAGAACCTTAAATATTTTAGCAAACAAACAAACTTAATTTGCAAAGCACTAATGATAGTGTAAAAGCCAACTGGGCTGGACCGTTTCATTCACACACTTAGAGGTTCACCGCTGAGATCTTTTTCACATTGTGGTGTAGTGTAGGGAAATGAGAAACATGGCCCGACCAGGCACAACCTCTCCACAGCACTCAAACCTCTTGGAGAAATATGTACTCTCGGACCACAACCATATATACACGCTAAATACATGAGATACAAATGAATCTCTGTTTTTGGACAGCTTCCATAAAAGTAAACATAAAAACTGGTTTGCGTTGCCCAGAAGAGCAACTAGCTATTATGACAGTGTTTGGTTAAATATGGGCTTGTTTAAACTGAATACACAATGTCCTAGTTAGGAATAGTAGTTTTGTGGCAGTCTGACAAGCCTCAGTGTTTTGCCCAAAAACATTCAAGCTGGTTGACATCGAACGTAAACTAAGAAGCAGTGGCGGCACGTGACTACTTTAATGAGGGGCGCAAAATCAAAATATGTGTTTGGAGTGTCGTGTGTGTTGCTCGTGTTTTCAAAATATGTGTTTGTTGCGTCATATGAACCATGTGCATCATGTGTTTTGTCAAAATAAGTGCCTGCTGTACACGCGTCAAAACCGATGCTCACGGTCACCAAATACTCACAAGACACTCCTTAAACAGTAAACTATGAGATTATGCAAGTATCTGGCATACATGAGCATCTCTTTATTCATAAACCCTTTAGACGCGTCTGCAAAAGGGACTTAAGGGGATCGCACACCGGCCGCGCCACTCAGCACCGCGCCGTTCTAAAAAAATCGAACACATTTTTTTCTATGAGTACACGCACACCGGTGCCGCCAGGTGGCACCTGTCCGCGCCGCCCAGCTGTGACTCAGGAAGTTGCTCAAATCCCTGTCGCGCCACACAGCGCCAATCACATAGTTTAACTTTAAATAACATCATATTTGTCCCAAATCATTAACGATTAACATTGGCTACTAACGTATATTTTGCATTTTGAAGTAGACGCTATCTGACGAAGCTCGCGCTATTTAATGTGCACTTCCGGTTTACAATACCTCCGAGTTGTCCTAGACGCGACTCGACGTGGCGCGACGCTGAACTGCGCGGCCGGTGTGCGATCCCCTTCATTTTGACAAAACACGTGATGCACATAGGTTTACTCGACGCGCCGAACACATATTTTGAAATTACGGTCCTACATACATGTTGTGACGAACTTTGCATCGTGCGCCCTCGAAAAAAAGTCAAAATATTTTTGTATACAATGTCAGAAAAATTGTCAAAATATATGTTCCAAACAGGGATATTAGGTACAGATATGTATACATTTGATTCAAATTATGTAGCTTTGAGTTATAATATGTATCTTTGTGGTACTACTATGAACTGTTTTGGTACAGCTTTGTACCAAAACAGTTCATAGTAGTACCACAAAGATACATATTATAACTCAAAGCTACATAATATATATATATATAAAATATGCTGAAATGTGCCATACAAGCATTTGCGGTTGGACTGACGTGATGAAGGACCTTGGTAAATATAAACTTCAACCACTCATTTTTAACTTTGGGATGCCTTGAAGATGCACAACATTGTTTAGAAATGAAAACTATTCTGATTCATCTACTGACTTCAGTACAACTGTTTGTTTGTTTATTTGTTTGTTTATTTCTTTATGCCATACCAGCATCCAAGGCTATTTCCATGGCTAGAACCGATGAATCCACACACAAGTTAAGCTATACACGGAGTGGGAGGGACAATCTGGCATCTCCAGTTAACCTAACCTGCATGTGTTTGGACTGTGGGAGGAAACCAGAGTACCCGGAGTAAACCCGCGCTGACGCAAGGAGAACATGCAAACTTACAGAAAGACCTCCCGACCCAGTCAAGGCTCGAACCAGGGACCACCTTGCGGTGAGCCACTGTGCTGCCCATTACTAAACATTTTAAACAGACATTTTTGATGTTTAAATGGTCATGGTAATGTATTTATTTCCAAAAATGTTCAAAATGTCCCTTTGAAAGTCTTGCTATAGTCCTGTGTTTCCGAATATTGTTTAGAAAATGTGATCACTTGTAGGTCCCTGTATGTCTCTTTTTTTCATCTTTTTTTCTCCAAGTCTCACAGTATTTTGCAATAACTATTTTTCAAAACAGAATGAGAAGGAACAGCAATCTAATCTCTAAATGCCCTCTGCCAGAGCTACGACACAATGAGAGAAAGAGAGAGAGAGAGAGAGAGAGAGAAAGAGAGTTGATTGACTTGTCATGGCCCTGATACCTGGCAGCAGATGTAGGAAACGTGTATATTTGGAGTTTCCCCAGCCTTTCTATCTCTCCTTTAGCATATCTTTCATCATGCTGTTTCTATGTGCTGACAGAGAGGGAAATGATATCGCAATACAGAGAAACTAAGACGGATCACTGTCATGTTACCGTCTTTCCACGTGGAACTAAAAATGAACATTTATACAGCAATTGTGGGACCTTTTGGCATGTAACAAACTCTTCTTTAACCAAACAATTTGGAAAAATCTTTTGTCGAGGAAAGAATCATATCCTGGCCTTATGGCCATCCATCCAGAGATGCGGGTTGTAGCTTTAAAATCAATTCCAGTCGGATTTGTTCTTTCAAACCGTATTCATACACCAACTAGGTCATGGTTACTTATCGCGTGATAAGTTGATATAGTCATTCACGACAGGCCTACACACACACACACATTTTGATTTTGTTTCTAGAACAGGTTTTCATTCATTATGTTTTAGTTACCTATTACAAATCTATTATTTTATTAAATAAGCATAACAGGTTCCCTTTAAGACAGATCATATGGAAGACATCCAGCCTAAATAACAGAAGCAGACATCCTTACTAGTGCTAAATAAACCCGCCCCATTCTTTTCTCCACCAATGGCATCTTTAGACAACTATCATCGAGCCACCTCACTGGCTGTCTGCAGGAACGAATTTTGATCCGTAAATTTGTCACGCAATGTGTCTATTAAAGTGATTTACTACCTGCATGTCTGTCTGCTAAAAGAATGGCAGCAATACTAAAGAGCAAGCATGTGTGTGAGAGACAAAAAGAGAGCATTGAGCTTGTTGGCTTCTGGGGCACCATTGACTTTTATAGTAGGAAATAATACCATGGAAGTCAATGGATCCCCTGGTTTGGAAACACACATTTTACACAATATTTGTGTTCAGCAGAACAAAGAAATGTATACAGGCTGTAAACGATGACAGGATTTTCATTTTCCGGTGAATTATACCTTTAAATAATCATTTCTTTTTTGTAATATTGGCTCTATACAGATGGTGAAACAAAACAGATGTTCTTTAAAGTGTATTGATGTTATTGTAGCTGATAGGTGCCAGATTAAATAGTACAATCTCTATTAATATCTCACTGCTGAATTATTGTTGGTGACATTTGGGTATTTGCAAGGCCTTCACCTTTAGACTTTATTTAATAAATAAATTTTTATATAAATTAAATCGAATGCATCATTTTATGTTGTTTGAAAACTGTATGAATATCTTTCCTTTGTGGAATACAGAGTTAAAACCTATATGTCCTTTGGAAATGTGTTACATGACCCCTTGCCATTATGTTATGCTCCATCTTGCTGTTTTGTACCTCAGGAATGTATCGTGTGTGAACGGGACAGCCGTTTGTGTAAATTTAGAAAAGCATGCAGGTTATGCATGAAAATATAAAAAAATGCCCCTACAGTGGATACATATCGCTTCCACATATTATACTTGACCATGGTACAGCTACTCAGCCACAGTCACGCATGAGACCAGCAGGCACAAACCCCATCATTTTAAATTTCCTGACCCTTATGATGGATCTCTTTTCTGGCACTGATTCGGTCTGTTAAGATGAAGTCAGCACCACACACCCATGGCCAAAGCCACAGGGAGATATCTCAAATGCATACAGTAACTCCATCATCCCCTTGTTAACACCACCATCTCAATCATTTCTTAATGCAATAATGCTGTTGCTAAAACCCAACACAATAGATTAACATCAACATTAGTCATCTCAACAGACATATATGCTATAGATATCAATGCCAGTTGTGTTTGGCAAACCTGTTTAGAAACAAATGTTCTCCTATCCGAGTGTTTGATAGAGCATTAGCACTTAGCAACACAAAGATCATGGGTTCGATCCACATGATGATTAAAGAAGTGCACAGATTGGATGCACTTTGGATAAAAGCAGTGGCCAAATGCATAAATGTAATGAAAATGTAAATAATTGTTAGTGACTTTAACACATAGCCATAGGTACACAGTCGGTCCCTAGCTGTCACTGGGGTGGTACTCTTTAAAAAATGTCGCCTAAAGAGTTCATATTAGTATACCTCAACTGTCAGAACTAAAAGAACCAAACTTTACCTTTCCTGTCACTGTGGTGGTAAATGTTTACAAAACATAATACAATGTTGTATCTTTTTGGGTACATCACTGTACCTTAAGGACCTATTGTGTACATTTAAAGGTACAGTTAAATTTTAACTGGTACACAATATGTCCTAAAGGTACACAAAATGTCCTTAGGGTATTGTACAACATTTCCATGTGTGGATACCCAGAAAAGGAACATTTGACGGTACCACCACAGTAACAGAAAAGGTAAAATTTTGTACTTTGTTCTGACAGTGTACATGTTGGTACCAAATGTATACATATCTGTACCTAAATGGAACATCATAGGACCTTTAAGGGTACTGCCCCAGTGACGGCAAGGAACCATTTTTGACCATCATTATTTCTGACAGTGTATTATAAAAAATGCTGTTTTCAAGTAATCACACAAATAATTTCACCTGACAGGAAAGAAAGCATGTTAAAAATCCTATTAAAGGGTTAGTCCACCCAAAAATGAAAATAATGTCATAAATGACTCACACTCTTCTCTTCCGCATCTGTTGTGAAGCGCACACGTGAGACTGAAGTCATGTGACTGCAGTGACGCGGATGACGTACGACGCGGCTGACGTGTTATCTGGTGCGCCCCACCTGTTTGTTTTTTGTGCGCCCGGGCTTCGTTTACAGTCTGAGGGAGACGCACGCTGTAAGTTTGAAAAAACTTTGCAAACATGTCTGAGGATAACACGTCATCCAGTCACGTGCAGTCACGTGACTTTAGTCTCGCGCATGCGCTTCACAACAAATGCAGAAGAGAAGACCATGCTGAATAAAGTTGTCATTTTAGTTATTTTTGGACCAAAATGTATTTTTGATGTTTCAACACATTCTAACTGACCCACTGATGTCACATGGACTACTTTGATGATGTTTTTATTACCTTTCTGGACATGGACAGTATACCGTACGTAGATTTTCAATGAAGGGTCAACAGGCTCTCGGACTAAATATAAAACATCTTAAACTGTGTTCCGAAGATGATCGGAGGTCTTATGAGTTTGGAAGGGCATGAGGGTGAGTCATTAATGACATTATTTTCTTTTTTTGGGTGAGCTATCCCTTTAACCCATGGAAGAAGAGACCTAAGCAAAATCTAGAGACCCTTAAATCAGAAAAACTTGTCTACTTGGTTTATTGGAATACTTGATTCTGATGGGCCTGTCATGAAATTTGTTATTTGTTATTCCTAGATAACATCCGCTCAAATAACGCTTTCCTGCCAATGACGAGATTTTCTGTCTTTCCGCAATACCGCTATTATCCACCAGGTGGTGCCCTTCCGCAACTTTTTAAACCCGGAAGTATTGCCCTATGGCAAGCGGCTGTATGTCCGTGTCTGTTTTAAAGATCGCTCTGAATGGGATCTCTATGAAAAGTCCGTCACAAAAATGGAATTATCTCTGCTTTTTGCTCAAAATGTGGTGTTTTTTCAGAAACCTACCCATATTCAAAAGCTGATTGCAAAAGAACCACTGAAGGTAGGATGAAACGGTTTTTTTTGTTTGAAAGCAGAGTGTCTGTTCTTTCATTTGGTATATTGTATGTTTATATATTTAAAGAAGAACATTTTCTGAAAGGCATTAAACTTTGGTGAAAATCATGAAAAACGCTGGCGCTGGCTGGCAACTTTTTATTAAAAACGCTGGCGGTGAAAGAGTTTATACTGATACAGTTTAATATTACACAACAATTTAATATAAATTTCTTTTAATAACATACATGACTATATTTACAAACGCTTAATTAATTTGATCTACTACAGGAATAAAAATAACGCACTTCACCTTCAAATCAGAAAATCTGGGAACTGCTGCAGTTGTATTGTAACACAACCTCTCTGTGGTCAACTGGTTTCTTACTAATCCTTTCATCCTATACGTTTCAACAGCAGTGCTGGAGAGCATGACTCTAATAAGCATGTCTATGTGTGTGTGCATGTAAAGCTCATACAAATCCTACAGTATCTCTAATCACAACCATCTCTATTCCTCTTCCTGTCTTATCCACCACGTAAGTGCACACAGATCCAGGAATATACACACAAATGCACACTTCCGAATGTTTGCAAATGAAATCAGAGAACAGGTTTGTGTTGATTTACTGAACTGTTTAATCAGTGGCTCAGCATTAAATAAGCTCTAAGAAACCAATTCGAATATCAGAATGACATCATTACCACTCATAGCATTTAAAGACTTTTGCGGTCGTCTGTCTGTCTGTCTCAGGCCACCACAGGAGCGAGTTAGAGAGAAAATGAGGTGGGAAAATATGAAGAAAAGTGAACTTTTTTAGACATTGATGTAACACACATCAATGTTTCATGTGGGCAGACTCGTGGCTTAATTTTACTGGTTCGTATAAAAATACAACAGTAAAACCAGACACATACAGCCCAGACAAGCTGTAATGTTTGCTAAGCAACAAACCTGTATTTTAATATATTTAACACTTGGAAGAAAGGCAAAGAAAATATAGGTGTAGGATTAAAATGTGGGCTTAAATGCAAATCTAATGTCCTAGCTGAAAATATCTTGCAATGCACTGTAACTTGCTTTGGATAAAAGCATCTGCCAAATGCATAAATGCGAAGCCTTAATAATGAAGAATTTGGTCTGAAATCACGAGTTTTATTTTTTTAACTGAGGGACTACTGACATAAATATACTGCACCTACATACTGTACCATATTTCCACACTATTATGTATATACTACCGCGCCCCTAAGGTGACATTGGAGTAAAAAAAATCTAAAGTTTAGTTTCATGGGCTCACGTGAAACTTTCATGTGCTTACGCAAAACCTTCATGTGCAGAATTTTTTTTTAAGTTTAGTTTCGCGTGAGCGCGCGTTAGCTTCACGTGAGCACGCGAAACTAAACTTTAAAAAAAAATTCTGCACATGAAGGTTTCGCGTGAGCACATGAAAGTTTCGCGTGAGCACATAAAAGTTTCACGTGAGCACATGATAGTTTCACGTGAGCACATGAAACTAAACTTTATTGAATTTTTGCTCCATGTCCCCTTAGGGGCTCCTTAATATACGCAACTTTTTAGCTAGATTTTTTGACAATTGTATAACGTAAATAAATTTGAAATGTAAGTTTAAAAAAAATTGTAAAGCAGCATTGCAACAATACATGTTGTGAAAAGTGTTATACAATTAAAAAATAATTAATTTTTATAACAACCACAGATACAGAAACAAGAACATGATAATGGGACGTACACACCAAACGCGAATTCAACAATTTGTGCAAGTAGATTACATACAAAGTCAATTTAAATGTGCGAATAGACGCAAAATTTGCACAGGGAGATCTGAATGATGCAAATTAGCACAAACATGCACTATTGCCTCAAACACATTTTCTGCACAAGTTGAAAAAACAAACTCGAGCGAAAAATTTAAAGTTAAATCTAGCGAATAATACAGAGAGAGGAACATGATATTATGGGGCACGCGATATTATGGGGCCTCAAACGCGTGCAAGTTCACCTATACTTGCGCAGAAATTTCACCTGACCCAACGATAGATCCAGCAAGTAATATTGAGCGAGGAACGCAGTGCGAATACATGCTTCTCATTCGGTGTGTACGCCCCATTAGGATATATACTTTCCTTCCTTTTTCTCAGTTAATTTGTTTCTTTCCATCTGAAGCACTCCACTTCCTCCAGTGGGGCCCTGTGCATGCAGCACTTCCTGTTTGACTTAATGTGGTGGGAAATACAGCACTGTGTCACGGTAATCCGTGTCATGTTTTGTGTCTGTTCTATATTGTCATCACCTGGACACTTGTTAATTATCACATCATTCATTCCACCTGTGTGTCATTAGTCTTTGTGTATTTATACCAGGGTTTGTGTCACACTCATGGCCGGATCATTGTCATTGTCGCCTTTCCACGTCTGTTCCTGTTGTTCTCTGTATTGGATGTTCCTGTGTTGCTGTTTTACTCCTCGTGTTTTGTTTCTGTTCATTTTATATTAAATGTTATTTATTTCATGTGAACCCTGCGAGTGCGTCCTTACTTCTGTTGCCCGTCGTGACAGATTGATCCGGCCAGACTGGACGCAGCGGGTTCACGGAGGGCGGCTCCCCCAGGAGTTTCGTCGAGGGGGAGTAGTGACATCGGGGTTCATTCCCCATCAGCCCCGATGTCTCTTGGGGACCACCGTGAGCGATCGCTCGCTCCTGCGAGCATGCGGGAGGAGGATCGGCCCAGGCGGTCCCCCAACGGTTGAGTCGTCGTCGACGGTCCCTCGGAGGACCACCATCCTGCTCGCAGGGGGATCCGGAACGGACCACGCCCGATCATTTCCCCGGGGTGGCTACCGAGAGAGGGTCTCCGTTTCCGCGAGGGGATGGGAGAGGACTTCCGGGGGCAGCTGATCGTCGGCGATTCCCAGGAGGGGGGTAATTCGTCTGCCTCGGTTCTCGGAGCGATCGCTCCGGTTCTCCTGGCGCAGTCCGGCCAACCGTTCCTGTTGGTCTCATCCCGGCGGCTGCTGGCTTCGCCAGGGTCCCCAAGCCCTCCACCCCTCCCTTGGACTCTCGCTACCAGACTTTGTTTTTGTTTTGTGTTTATGTGAGTGTCTGGTAGCCACTCGTAGAGGGAGGGGTTATGTCACGGTAATCCGTGTCATGTTTTGTGTCTGTTCTATATTGTCATCACCTGGACACTTGTTAATTATCACATCATTCATTCCACCTGTGTGTCATTAGTCTTTGTGTATTTATACCAGGGTTTGTGTCACACTCATGGCCGGATCATTGTCATTGTCATTACTTCCATGTCTGTTCCTGTTCACGTTGGATGTTCCTGTGTTACTTACATGCCTGTTATTTTACTCCTCGTGTTTTGTTTCCAGTTTTATTATTAAATGTTATTTATTGGTTCGAACTCTGCGTTTGCGTCCTGTCTCTCCAACCCTGTCGTGACACACTGGGCCTGTTAAACTCGAAATTCCCAAGTACCAAATGTTAAACAAGCACAGACACACACATTTCAGCAGGTGGGTTATGTATAACTGAGACTATGGAAAGGAATGGTCAGCTCATACCAGCCGCAGAGCGCATAACGGAAAAGAGAAATTATATTACTAATAAACAATATACAGAACAGGCAGCAAGAATTTGGAATAACAAACTGCTTACACATTTAAACCTACATAGCACATGGAGAAATGGGGTTAAAAACGGAAATGGGGTTTCACAAGCTTCTGATGGGCAATTCTGTACTTTATGTGCAGTATTTTTGGTTAAATCCTTGAATTTTCCATAAAACACACACACATACCGTACACAACATGTGCACAATGTACTACTTAACACTCATATCTCCCACAAACACTGACACACATTCAGTGCCTGGTAAGATGAACGTAAACACAAACCAGCCGTTCAAATCTGCCTGGCTGACAGAAAGACAAGCAGTAGGCTCTGCCTGAAGGTTTGGCCTCTTCCCAATTCATTAAGCAGATCTTTAGTCATACAGTACCAGAATAAAAAGTGCTCTTAAAAAACAACCGACAGCCTTCTCTGCCAGGGTGCATAACTAAGCGATGTTCGACCCACAAGAGATTAACGTGGAACCCCGATAAGCCAAGCTGAGCTGTGAAAACACAGATTACATTTCCGTGGCTTTAAAGCAACGTCGAATGCCTGCGAGTCGTGCGGATAATTAGAGCATCAAAAGCGCACGGCCTCGCAGTGGCCAAGAGGCGGGGTTTGATATAAGGCCCTTCACACTTTGTGACAGGCGTGATAATTCAACACGTCCTCCCACGCGACAACACACACAAGCTGCTCACTTCTCCTCAATCACTCGCTGGCTGTCAGTCTCTCTCCAGCACACTTACACACACACACATTAGAGTGATGGGTTAACGTGTACGAACATAAACAATTCAAAATTAATTCTCCATCATTTATTTAAAAAGGAAACTAAAAGCCTGTGGAGAATTTGTCTTTTAATAACACAGATACAAAGGGGGGAAATGATGGTTTAACACATGTAAGGTCATTTCGCTTATCAACAACACAGTCTAAAATAATAAACAAAGCTGAAAAGATATATGATTGAACAATATTTTGAAATAAAGCCTTGATAGTATTTCATTAGTCCAGGATAATACATGATGTAATTTGTCTTAACCCACATCAACTTACATGTGAGAAAATACACAAGCTATAACAAGAGCGTAGTTAGTTGACATGACATGTTAGAAAGAGACAGCAGCATCCTGCAGAGGCTTCCTTTCTGTTTCTAATTATGCTTGACAAACCATTTATTTCTGCAGCATTTTTATTGCAATGTAAGTTAATATGAATTTAATTAAAGAGTTCTAATGCAAAAGCCTATAAATGCCACCACCAAATACTCTCGATACGTACTTTGCGTCATTCAATACAGTGTACTTCCCCTTCAAATATGCTTAATTCAGAAATACCAGTCTGTTGGCAGAATCCATTAAGAGTTTACATAAGATGGAAACATGAAAGTAACATTAACCAATGATGTAGATGTATTTTAATGTTAATGCCCAATCCCTGTAAATAATGTTTACATGTACACTCTATTAAAGTCTCCACATGCCAAATCCTGTTTTATCTAACAATGTCAGCAGGTATGTTTGAGGGATGTGTCTATGGCAGTTACTGTATAATTAGCTGTATACAAAAACGTTAAAGGGGACATTTCACATGACTTTTTTTAAGGTGCCAAATAAGTCTTTGGTGTCTCCAGAGTGCATATGTGAAGTTTTAACTCAAAAGATCATATAGTTAATTTATCATAGCATGTTAAAATTGCCACTTTTAAGGTTTGTGCAAAAATTAGCAATTTTTGGGTGTGTTCTTTTAAATGCAAATTAGCTGATCTCTGCACTAAATGGCAGTGCTGTGGTTGGATAGTGCAGATTAAGGGGTGGTAAAATCGCCTTCTGACATCACAGTGGGAGCCAAATTTCAATTACCTATTTTTCACATACCGTATTTTCTGGATGATTTCACAAAATCCAAGCCGAAGAACAGACATTTAATCTGGAAAGGCAAGTTATTCATCTAAACAATAGCACAGAACAGCAGGCTGAATAGGTGTCCGTACATGTTAAAGTAACATAAACAGTTATTTACATGATACACAATAGCATACAAAACACTGAAAAAAATTATTCATTCAATTTACTAATTTATTTTAAGGCAAGTGGTTGCAATCAATTTATTAAAGCTACATTTAAAAAAACGTTTTTTATTGTATTTTACTTTACTTATCTTTTTTGTTTAAATGTAGCTTAAATAAATTGATTGCAACTACTTACCTTAAAAAAATTTAGTAAATTGTATGAATCATTTTTTTCAGTGAACATACCTCATTCCGCATCACTGAATCAATTGAATCAGGAGCAGCATAGATCGGACTCTCGCGGCTGTAGACAGAAATGGTTTGTCTTGGTTCATATGAAATCATTTTGACGTATAAGTCGCACCTGACTATAAGACCAAGGACCCGCCAAACTATGAAAAAAGTGTGACTTATATTCCAGAAAATACAGTACATTCAGAGAATGGTTTACCAAAAATTAGTTACTGGGTTGTACTTTTTCATATTTTCTAGGTTGATAGAAGCACTGGGGATCTGATTATAAAACTTAACACTTTCTCTGCAATTGACGAGTTATCTCGTCAATAAAAAAAACATTTGCATAAAAAAAATTGTTTCTGATTAATTGTTATATTAAACTACAATACCTCAATTTTACCCAATTTATGAAAAACTACATTTTAAATTCTGTGTATGTTTTGTTCTGAATCCAAATCTCTAACAAAATTCCTTCCCAAAAATGCAATTATTTAAGCTTTTTGCTAAAAAAAAATTATTTAGTAAAGAAAAATACCCATATTTAAGTTTATAAGAAGAGAAAAAAATATAGATAGAATTTTCCCTGTTTGTTTATTTGAAAGCAGAGGGTCTGTTCTTTCATTTTATATATTTATATGTTTATATATTTTTAGAAGAGCATTTTCCTGGAAGGCATTTTGCAAAACTTTTGTGAAAATCACAAAAAATGCTGGCGGGAAAACTTTTCAAAAAATAGCTGGCGGTGAACGAGTTAAACATGGAAAAGTCAGATTTTTGTGATATGTCCCCTTTAAAAGACTTTGGTACCTGTTCTTATTTAGATAGAAATGTGTGAGAGAAAGAGGGTGTGATGTTTTTCTTTATGAAATTTACTTGACATTTCCTTCTAATATGATTTTGTGCCTTATCAGCCGGAGGTGATATAATATTTTTATTATTTCAGACGACGCCAGTCTAAGAAAAAATAAATTCCTTCCCAAAAATGCAATTATTTAAGCTTTTTGCTAAAAAAAAAATGTATTTAGTAAAGAAAAATACCCATATTTAAGTTTATAAGAAAAGAAAAAAATATAGATAGAATTTTCCCCGTTTGTTTATTTGAAAGCAGAGGGTCTGTTCTTTCATTTTATATATTTATATGTTTATATATTTTTAGAAGAGCATTTTCCTGGAAGGCATTTTGCAAAACTTTTGTGAAAATCACAAAAAATGCTGGCGGGAAAACTTTTCAAAAAATAGCTGGCGGTGAACGAGTTAAAAATGGAAAATTCAGATTTTTGTGATATGTCCCCTTTAAAAGACTTTGGTACCTGTTCTTATTTAGATGGAAATGTGTGAGAGAAAAAGGGTGTGATGTTTTTCTTTATGAAATTTACTTGACATTTCCTTCTAATATGATTTTGTGCCTTATCAGCCGGAGGTGATATAATATTTTTATTATTTCAGACGACGCCAGTCTAAGAAAAAATAAAAAAGGACAAAAGATTACAAGCAAGAAAGTATAAAAAGTCTATCCAGATTCATAAATCCACAACAACACATATGGATCTGTTACACTTTTTACAGCAGCCAGAAACTGGAATGTTTAAATATTGGCAAATTGTGGAGTAGCCACTATGCAATACTGCAGACTGTTTGCTAAGACTGCTTTCTTTATAAGTAAAAGAGGTTCATTAACTTATGTATAACTTCTGTTATGCTCTTAGACTTTTATCCCCACCCCACCCAAAATGAGGTACGACATACACATATAAAACTCTTTTGTTTCAATATAAAGAATATTACATCTAATTAATCTAGTTTTATTTTAACAAAATATTTAGGCTTGGGCCATATGCGCTACATACTTTTTCATCTGGTCCACTTGGTGAAGTATCTCTGAGATATTGTTTAAATAAAGCACCCATTCTTTTAGTTCTCATTTCAAACAACCCACATCACAACACAGCTGATCCTATAACAACACAGAGATGCACATAGCCTGAGATGCCATTACACTTTACATTTCAAACTAAAACCCATACTGTGTATATTGCACTGATCTTGAGCCAGTGTAGACACAAACAGAGACAGAGAGGGAGAGAGAGAGTGTGTATTATCAAATAAGTTGGGGGTGCTGGTACTGAACAACACTACACTTAAATATATATGAGAGGATTTAGCTTATTATCCATGGTGTCTGACATATCAGACACTGATAAATGCTAGTTTCCTATTGCAGTTTGTGTTACTGTATTTACCTCATGAATTATGTTCAAGCACCCCTTCTTTGACATAAACACATATATTGAATATCATTTTGCATTAAAGCTCCCATTCTTTCTGTGATTTTAAAGCTTTGATTGTGTTTGAGTGGGCAATATAACATGTGTTCATGTTTCACATGTAAAAAAAAACGTGGTATTTTTCACACAATATACTTTTAATTGTATAATTTTACAAGTATTATTTATGCTATTGTAGCAACATTACACACTAACTAGGGTTTAAAAAATGGGATCAGGAAGAATGTGACATTTAAACATGAAAGTCACTGTTAAATGCTAAACAATAAATAATGTAGGTCTGAAACAGCAGCGTCTTAGCAGTGGTATATACATTCTGCTATGACAGTTATTCACATTAAATTATGGTTTTAAAAAATGAGTTATTTTTTGTTTTGTGGGTTTAATAACCAGGGTCGTAACCACAATAGACACTGCAGGAACATGCCCCCCTAAAAATAAAAAAACGCCAAACTGCCCCTCAATATTTGGTGTTTAAATATATATACACTGTAAAAAATTTCTGCAGAAATTACAGTATTACTGGGTATTACTGGCAACTAGCTGCCAGTAACTTACCGTAGATTTTACATTTATGTTATTTACTGGCAACATTTTGTTCAAAGTTAAATGAACATGAAACATTTTTAGACTTTATCTTCTACAGTAAGTTACTGGCAACCAGCTGCAAAATTACAGCACATTTTTTACAGTGAATATATATATGAAGAGTTTGGTTCCAAAACGCGATAAACGCCATTTAAAAATAAATGAGTTAACGCCAAAATCAGTATTATATCAGGTCAGTATTAAAAAATTAATTCTTAATTTTACCCAAAATCCAATTTCCGCCATGTTATTCTATCCTCTTTTCTCCTTTATTTCCCAAAATGCAATAAACGCCAGTCCTCTTTCTCTGCAGAATGCAATAAATCCGCTCAACAAATCACAGCGCACCATTCTAAGCATTGTAAACAACAATGGCGCGTTGAATACACAGGGAATCCTAGTAAATCTTCTTGTGCTTCATGAACAACAAACAAACAAACAAAAAAATAATACTTTAATGGCATTGCTAAACCTGTGGTGGTTTTCTGTAACAGGGAAGAAACGTAAACCATCAAAATTAAAATAATTTACGTGAGAGGCACACGGGAGACGGAAACATGCCGGTTGTTGCTTGTTCTCCCGACAGCATCAAGCTTCTGTCATGCTAACACATTGACATTGATCTTATGAAAAACTTGAGTAATGAAAATGAAAATCAAGCAAGACCGAAACGTTTTACAGCTGATTGCTGTCAAAAAAGTTCAGCGACAACGTTCCAAGTATAGCAGCTGCAATAACAGTGTTCTTAATATGACAAAGTAAGTGTTTTGATTAATGCTATTAATGTTTATTTTTTTAATCAGTGTATACCACTAGTCAACTAAATAAATATATCATGGCAAAGATTAATGCACATTTATAAATTGATTTAACAGATTTATTGCATTTTGAAAAAAAAACTTGTGGAAAAAAATTATCAGTTTTTATAATAAATCTTTGAAAATCAAATTAAGTATTTTATTTTTTTTTACGTTTTTATAACGTAAAGATGCTATGTGAAAGTTTGTAACAGAAAATAGTTTGTTTCATCTTGTTACTTTCTTGGTATGAAAACACGTTTTTACCGAACTTAGTCAAAATGGATTTATTGCGTTTTGAAGCTAAACTCTTCATATATACATATAGCCCTGAATGTGTTGGTCCCGCCAATTTTCAAGGTGTGGTTACGGCCTTGGGTTTTATAAAATAAAAATCACAATGTTTACATGTACCCTCTATTAAAGTCCCCACTTTAGAGAGAGAGAGAGATAGAGAGAGAGAGAGAGAGAGAGAGAGAGAGAGAGAGAGAGAGAGAGAGAGAGAGAGAGAGAGAGAGAGAGAACACGACTGTCGGTTCCACTCATGGGTGTCTGTGATCACAATTTGTCTCACATGTTACTGATAAGTTAGTAGTGTTCACAGTAAGTATTGAATATCCATTTCATCATCGCTTTCTTATGAGGAACAGATATCACTTAATTCATTCACTTCATCTCATTTCACGGATATCAGCCGCCTTTGGGGGATTTAACTGTGTGTATGTATCATGAACTGCCTTTGGGTTGGAAGTGTTCCAGTTTGTCTATATGGTTTCCTTTTTTGGATAGAAAGTAAGATAATTCCCCAACTATTAGATCATTTTTAATCCTAAATTCTGATTTGAATTCTTGGCTTAATCAAGTTCTCTAAACCTCACGTTTAACATTCAACTGGCTACCAGTCAAAGGCTTAAAAACTGTAGCATGTGTCTGTAAGATCTCCTATATACAGGTCAATAGTGCTTTTAGCTTTATGTCATACCTTTACATTTATGCATTCTAGCCGACGCGTTTATGAGCCCATTCTCCACCATGGAAAATGAGCTAAATCCATATATATTTAAATGTACTGTTTAGTACCCGATACCCCCCTCCTCAAATTATTTGATAATACACTCTTTCCCTATCTGTCTCTGTTTGTGTCTACACTTGCTTAAGATCAGTGTCATATCAACACATCATAAAATGAATGTATACAATCTTAGCTACAAATCCTTGAATTCTTGCCTGGCTGCCAATCCTTTCTCGCACAGCGCTGATCCATGCTCGCTGTCTCCTCACGTCTTTAGTAAACATTTTTATTTTTATCAAGGTATTTGTTCAAGGGGCCGGTTTAGCCACTAGCCTGAATTAAAGATGCACATGAGTTATCGCTATTAATCGTTATGCATCCCTAACCTGAATACCTCTGATGTCAGCCAAAAATGTGACGCTCCTTACCATGTTTGGAAGATTAGCTTTCAGTGCAACACTGACAGGAGTTAATATCATCTTTACTACCTTATCAATACGAGCCGAATCTGATCCAGAAAATGCAGATGACCAAGCTGATCGATCAACCTTACCAGCGTGGCTTGAGCAGGACATAACAGATTGGTAGGGTAAGGATTAATGAAACATTAAAACCGTATCCGCATTTGTGATCGAAGAAATAACAAACAAGCGCAACTCTACACTGCACAAAACTCGCGATTGAATCATGGTTTAGTCAGTGGTAAATTATTTAAATATGAAAACATAGACTACTTACAGGCTATGAGTCAGAAGCGGGTGAAATGATGATAATGACCGTCGTGTTCACGTCAACAAGCCGAGAAAGTAAACTGTTGCCTACAATCCGTGTGTTTGTTGTAGTCCAAGAAACGAGATTTAAGTTGGAAAAGATAATTCGCATCATCGTTTACTTTGAGATTTGTACCTTTTGCATATTGTTAACATGTACTAACACACACTTACACACCGAAGGAAATGTAAAATCGTGAATTGGATAATAGGGGCTCTTTAATGTAATACAGCTCTGGACATTTTGCTACATATTTTAAAAGATTTAAACTTTCTGTCCCACAGAAAAAGAAAACGATACAAGTTCTGAAATAACGTGAGCGTGTGTAAATGACTAAAATTTCATTTTTGGGTGATCTGTTCCTTTAAAATGAGGTCATACCACCTTACAATGAATATAACAGCATAATGAAAATGATTTGGGTAATTGCTTCTATTGTTAACCAGAGAAAATAAAGGGCTCCAGATGGAAAAAGCCAATGGCTACAGACAAAAAACAGCACCCTACTTCACAAAGAGGAAGCAGTAAACACACGTAAACCCATACACAGGACCTCATAGCAGACATAAATGGTGCACGATCTCTAACAACAATTTACAAGGCACATTAAAGCGTAAACTGTCTATAAAAGTGAATTAATGTTCAGTCAAATAAAGATTTGCCACCCTGGCTCTGTCTTGCATGTTAAATCATTTAGATGACCCTAAACGAGTCCAGCCACAACATAACTCAAATAACTTTTTTTCTGTCATACGGAGGAAGGGTTCAGTCGGTACAGCTGGTTCAAACAGCGGTTATAAGTGCCGACCTTTGGCCAAGTCACAAAAGACCAAAACATAAAGCTCTTCAGAGTTACATAGAGAAACCCCTGTTGGAAAATCCAGCTTATGTTTGCAGCTATGTTTTTTGGCAGTTTGGTTTTTAAGTAACTGGTTTAAGATGTTCATTAGCTGATGCAGTCAACCACCCATCATGTTCCAAATCAAACTTGACCGAGAGGGTCTTCCAGCCTGGACCAGCTAATAATCATCTTAGACCAGATAGAAACCAGCTACAATCTTCCAAAACATAGCTACTGTAGCGGCCTGAGCTGGATTTTCCAGGAGGACAGGAGATAAAAGGAGATGAAATGAGACAAAAGAAGCACGACTCATATTAAAGATCTGGCTGACAGTCGGCGAACAGAGCCAAACTCAGTCAAACAGCACTGCAGCCAGAAACAGCATGAAAACAAAGTACAGACACACTCACATTAATCAAACACACATACACGTTTTCACCGTCTCAAAATAGCCATTCATCCCGTGTCTCATCTTTTGTCTTCTCCTCTATTTGCTTTCCTGACAGTGGAGCATGATTTACAAACGGAGAGAGGAGCAAGTGTGAAAAAGTCAATGTCAAAGTGAGACCAGAGCCTCAGGGTACCACATTAGTTGTGTGGTGGTCTCTTCATGCAAGCCTGTATAAACAAAAAAATTTGCTACCTCAAAGACCCCAAACACGTGTGCATCATTTCCCATTCCCAGACTGTCTAATTTTGGACTGAGAAAAGCATTACGCACCGCTAACTTAACTACATTTGTCACCCTCACTGAGATCCATAATTTTTCTGCCAGATGAATGCTGCTATGTTCGCAAAAGTGCAATAAAATCTGCAAAATATAGTTTATAATAAAATAAAATAATCACGCGCTTGAAGAAAAGTGACATAGCTTCCCCAACACTGACTTGGAGACACACAGCATAAAGATTTTGATATTGGTATATCTAGATTGTGCAATAACAAACTTTATCTTCACTTTTACCTTCTTCACACTGAGATCCACTGTATCCAGGACAACACTTCCACTCCAGTGAGGTGATGGTGCGGTACACGACTTTATACGAGGGACGAACCACAGTGCGATAGCTAAAACACACACACAAGCCTGTTACCAACTGTAAAGACAGTAAAACCTTAAAAAGCCTATTTTGTAGAGACATCTCATCTGGAAGAATGAAATTAAACGTATTTCATATGTAAAACTGCTAGAAGATTAGAAGTTTTAAGCTAAAAGTATAGTTCAGTTTTTAAGCATACTGTATGCGAGTGTTCCTGTACAGTATGCGTAACGCCAATTTCGTCATCAAAATAGTAATTGTACGCGAACTCCAGATTTCTCTAACCATGCGTACTTTGTACACGTAGGTCGCATATTATGCACCTACAGGAGAATGTAGTACGTAGCCCAGGAGATGCATTGCATTTTATAGCAAGTGAAGAAGCAAGCAAATGACGAAATGAACGCAAAAAACACTCTTTTCAATCTCTCATTCTAATACGTGAATATTATAAAAATATATGGCTCATAAGATATTACGGATATATCACGAATCCGTCTGTGGTGAGCAACATTTGTGTGAAACCTGTAAGTGCTGCTTGTTTGTTTTGTATTTCATTACTCACAAGCTCTTCCGGTTTCCAGTTTTGAGCAACGGATACAAACTACTGCCACCTTCCAGTATGAAAAGTTATCTCATGCAAGTGCAAAGCGAATGTGCTACTTTCTTAAATACTTGGTGTTTCGAGTTGATCGGTAGAACGATTTTAGTACTGTTTGATCTTACAGAAATTCACACCACAAATTGGTTCACACCAGATGCGGAAGAGGCGGCAAGCGCGAGTGATTAAGTCAGACGCGAATAGGCATCCTGCGGCGCGATAAGCGCGAATGGCGTGAGGCAGATGGCATGTCCGCGCGAATTGAGCGCTGAGTTGAAAAATCAGAAATTTGGCGATTTTTTTGCCGCGTTAACCAATCAGGAGCTTGCTCTAGCAGTGAAGTGATTACAGGAAGCGAATGGAGGCAGAAAAACAAAACAACAATGGAGGAAAATCATTATCGCTACACGAGACATCTTGTTTGGAAAAAAAGTGAGTGAGGAGGTAGCACGATCTGGTAAGTTTACTCAATTTGAGCTATATAAGCCCCTCCCATGACGCCAATTTACACAATGTCTTGAATTTCACGTGCGAATGATGCGAGTAAACTCGAAATGTTCAAGCATCCAACTACACGCCCATAGTGCGTTTTTGCCGCTTCTTCCGCATCTGGTGTGAACGCAAAGTCAGTGTGTGCTACATTATTACTAACGTTTGGTGTATCCTTGGCTTTATATTTTGTGCTAGAGTTGATTTATAGGTTCAGTTCCCCCATGACCATCAAAATTTATGGTGCGTATACATGATAATAATGGACTAAAAACTAAAGTTTATCTTTTGCAATTTTGAAAAGTTCTGTACACAGATGACAAAGTTGCCATAACAATCCCCATTCCATGATAACTACAAAAAATATATATCATGCATGCCATGCCAGTAGTTGGCGATGTCACAAAATATCTGAAATCGTAATATGCATGCATGCGTTTTTGTGGTTTTTCATAGAGACAATAAAAATATCGTTCAGTTTGTTTGAATAGTGTTTGGATAGTAAACTCACCTTCCCCCATTGCAACCCTGAGGCCACCTGCAGGTCTGGTAGACTCTCTGAAGAGTGGTGCCATTCTGCACCTGACATGTGACGGTCTTAGTGACTGTCTGTGGACACCAGTTCCTAAGAGAGCGATAGAGAAAGAAAGAAATATGAGCCACAGAGTGCCTAACCGAGCTTCATCAGACAGACACTGGATGGTTTTGATGACATAAGAATAACAACACAAGCCCCAAATACACACAGCTATGCACCACAGCTGGCCATAAAATATCAAATCCAACACATACCGATAGAAGACACACACACACACACACACACACACTTAAAAGTGATAGGTGTTTAGTGTACTCTGTGGGATGTCTGACGAAACCCTACGCGTTTCAATCCTTCTACAGTCTCCCCGTCCTTTTTGAAAGTACTTTATGGTGTTTACGCAGGTTAAATGGCCCGTGAGCCCAGCAGGAGTGTATTGTCAGTGCTGTTTATTTTGCGGTCTTTCACTATCAATACAAATCCGCCCATTTTTTATTCTTTCCGCAGGACGACAAGCGGGTCAAGTCACGGAGGGGGACGGAGGGGATGGGGGTTGTTGCTGTGGGTTCCCCTACTAGATTTAAGGCAGCTTTTTAAAAGTTCAGTCCTTGGGAAAAAACTCTCTTTTGTGTTGCGTTTTATCGTGGCTTCTCTTCACAAAGTTGTAAAAGCTAATAAACATTTTAAGCTTCTTGGAAAAATAGCTAAGAATGAGTCACTGGTGGTCGATGACGACCATATTTTATTTTAGCACATGGTTTTCACCACGAAAACATGGGTTTATTCAGTTACTACCTCAATCTGGTTTCACTAATTACTACATATGTTGAAATATTGTTGGCTTGTGTACCACAACAATTACACTTTTTAAGGAAAATGCTCCTGTTTACAACGTACAGTAGCAAATAACAGCACTGTCAGCAGACACGATTCATCCCTCACAAAATCAGGCACCTGTTTATTTTGATCCGCTGTTTTTTGAAAAATTTTCTTCTCAGTAATCTTTCAAAATTGCTTAGGAAAGAGTATAGTCTCTCAGGAAATTTTCCCAGTGTTTTGAAAAGCTTATTTTAGAAAAAAAAATACGGCTCTGTTTTCATTTTATTTATAAAATCCTGACTCCTCCATATAACATGGATCCATGTAGGACGGCTTCGCAGACTGACACAGAATTTGGCTTCAGGTATGGTTACAGACACAGTGTTATTGTTAAGTGGAAAACGCAAACAAGAGAAGCAGGCCTGGGAGATAAAAGTCATCTGGAAAATTTACCACGTTAATCATTAAATGTGCCCTACATAACGTGGAACTTTCTAATTGGGAAGCCAGTTTGAAATCCAGGCCTGATGTGGAGCAGGAGAAAGTAACACGGAGAACCAAAACAAAGCTGAGCGGCCCAAGCTTACTCCGTCCATGCCAGAAGTCACAAAAGAAAGGAATGAACGTGGGTTTGAAGTGAAACACCAATCAGATCTTTTCCCCACTGAGTTCCCTCATGATTTTTGCACAGAAACAAAGAGCCATTGATAAATTCACCTCAAACAGACCTTTGTATGAACCATTATGCCTCAAGTTGAACAAACATAAGTCAAGGAGATGTGGAGCAGAATTCAAAGAGAGTTAATGCATGTGTAACATATGGAGGTCATTATATCTAATACTTCAGTGGTTATTATCAATCGCTCCGTGTATGCACAGCTACAGTATGATCACACACTGCCAAAACAGTACATGCAAAATAATTAACATCAATCTGCCTGTATTAAGACTGATTGTCTGTCTGTGCCATTGTGTGTATACCTGGTAATCCCTATAGTATGGGGACCAAATGTTTATTACAAAGATTATTTTACCTCATGGTTTCCCCATGAGGAAACAAGCTTATAAATCAAACAGTATGATGTTTGACTTAAAAAACTAATGGCATTGTGACAGTACTCCAAAAGCACATCAAACGCTCCCCGACATGCAAATTTGTATAATATGGGGTCTAACATAAAACCATCTTCATGCTCACACATTATCAGCTAATCATGCACATATCCTGTTTCAGCCCTTTCCCAAAACTGTGTGGCCCACAGAACCAGCCTCAAATATGTCAGACATTTCGAAATCCTTTGAATTATAGGTTGTTTTACTGAGATGAAGGTCTGGGGCTAAATTAGGGAGATCATGGACTTATCCAGTCACTACTGTCCAGCTGTCTAAACCTAGCCAGCACTCACAGAGGACACACAAACACAGTGATTCTTGGGATTGGCTGGTTATGGAATCTAGAGCCACAATTATAATCTTGCCCTTTTAGGAAACAGACAAAGAATATAAAAGCACAAGCTTTACATACATAAACACTTGTAAGACAAGACGAAAATGACTTGATTTGGAATTAGGCAATACAGGAAAGAAAGTGTCCAGCCTACTGTGATTGAGTGATTGAATACACTAAACAAAATTGAACCAAGTAGGAAATGTTATTGGCAACATCCTTTGTCGGCAACATTCCAATAATCTTAGCCTAAACATTATTCCTTTTCCAAATTTAAACATAACCCTAAAACCATTTATTATTTGGGGGAATGACTGTCTCACATGATTAAACAACTATAATGTTTTCCAAAATCTCAGCTCTAAAGAGCCCATATTATGCAAAATCCACTTTTCAGGGTTCCCACACCTTAGTTAACTTCAAAGTCAAGGACCTTTCAAGGACTTTCCAGGTTCAGTGCCCTCAAATTCTAAATTACTAAATGGACTAAATGTGGGGAGAAATTTCAAGTGAGAGCAAGGTTACATTGTGTTACCTTTTAAGATACATAGTTACAGTTCCCTTTTGAGGGAACTCGCGCTGCGTCACTGCGGTGACACTTTGGGGACACCCTACAATATAAAAAATCTTCTACAATAAAAAAATTTTTTAATCACCACTAAACCAGAGCAGTCTCATTAGACATGCTGGTTTGATTCTCTTGTTAATGTGATGTCACACTAACAAAACCGCGCCCATAGCCACAGCCAGATGATTAAATTTACCCAGAAGCTCTTCTAAATATGTTTGTTAGCACGTTGTAGCATTAATGTACCTAAAGACACTATTGTCTTAGACTGCATTAACGGGAATCAGATCGATTTTAAACCGAAAGCAGTAGCTTTTAATAGATTTGCATTTAAAGGTACACATGAAAACAGCACTTTTTTACTCCCACCCAAATAGGGGCATTTTTGACATGCAATAACAAATGATCTATAGCAGTGCTTCCCAATCTTGGTCCTCGAAGACCCCCTCCCAAAAAGTTTTAGATGTCTCCTTATTAAAAACACCTGCTTACAAAATTGTAAACATGTCTCCCTTTACAAGCTGAGGAGGTGTGTTAAATAAGGATATATCTAAAACATTTTGGGAGGGAGTCCTCGAGGACCAGGATTGGGAAGCACTGATCTATAGGGTATTTTAAGCTGAAACTTCACAGGCACCAAATTCTAGGCACATAACTGAACTTACATTACATCTTGTAAAAATTGGCAAAATATTGGTCCTTTAATAGTCAACACTGGAATGTGAAACTTGCTTTTCAAATTTATTCCTGGGATAAAGATTTCTGAATATGGACAATGGTCCAAAATACATTGCTAATGTTTATGACTACCTGCTGAATAGCTGTCAATGGATGTTGAACTTAAGACATCTACCAAGAGGGGTTAACTGGCCCATGATAGCTAGCTAGTCATTACTTGACTTCTCGAGCTGAACAGACACTGTGCCCAACACCCATGAATGGTAAGTAGGAGGAGGCATCCGAACGATGGGCAGATAAAGATCAAGAGTGGATCCCAGTTCCCACACTTCCCCCAAATTACAATAGCAGCATGGTGAACCGGGAGATTTGTTGATCAGCTCATTTCCAACCTCCTCTCATCTGATCCAGACATGGTACCAGATCTGATCTGGTACTTTTCCCAGTGGTCCTCTCAATGCAGCAATTAACTCCACCACTCGGAAGGAGAAAACTATGACAGAAGGCATAAGATCCCACTGCAAATATTCTGTATATTGTAAAGCAGCACAAAGTGCATGACATTTTTTAAGGAAATGGGATGAGTCAGCCCTATATGAAGTAATTACAGGATTTATAGAGAAAACAAAGCACAAAACACTCTTGAGTATGAACCCTTGCCTGCTTTCCAAACAGAGAGATGGAGACAAGGCAGCAAATTGCTGCTTTGATCCAGAAGAAGCCTCACGGGCTGGGAGAGACTGTAGTTTAAAAAAGGAGGAGCAGTACTTACACACAATTATGTCTGTAATCTCTGTTTCACACACACTAATTCTCACCATGATAACTGGACTGTTATATACAGTAATGTGCACTTCTAAGGCCACCACCAGCTTTGTTGTTTTGGTAAAGTTTTGATGACTATCCATATTTATTTTTTAATCTCTTTATTAAGATAAATAGAGGAAATATGTACACAAAATGTAAAAAAACAGATTTTCTGAACAAGAGTGAGTATTTAGCGTGGCCTCCCTTGGCACTAAACACATCTTGAATTTTTTGGCCTGAAGTCATTAGATAAGAATTAGAAACAGGGAATTTTTCCATTTAGGTTTAAAGTGCACCGATTTCATTGCTAAAAACAATGTCATATTGTGTATTTGGTATAATACAATGTTTTTGCATGGTTTATGGTTAAAAAAATATTATTTTCCACATACTGTACATACCGTACGGATATCCTGCCATTCTCAAACGCATTGATTTTGTACAAAACGTATCATCTGAAACGCACTGTGTCCCTGATTGGCCAGCTAATCTGCACGTTGTGATTGGCCTAAATATCTCTAACGTCAGCCTGAAATGTGACGCTCCTTACCATGTTTGAAAGATTTGCTCACAATGCAATGCTGACAAAAGTTAATTTACAGGCTGTGAGTCTGAAGCGGGAGGAATTATGATCACTGTCGTGTCCAAGTCTACAGGCCCAGGAAGTAAACTGTTACCTATAATACATGTGATGTGTTTGTTGTAATCCAAGAAAAGAGATTTATGTCGGAAAATATAACTCGCATCATCGTTTACCTTGGGGTTTGTACCTTTTGCATATCGTTAACATGTACTAATACACACTTACACACCAAAGGAAATGTAAAATCGTCAATATATATATGACCTGTTCAGAGTAGTGCTTTTAGCTTCATTGTGTCTGAGATATGCGGTAGGTAATGTAGCCCAAGTCAAGCTAAAAGGTGTAAAGGTTTTCAACAGCCCAGCAATGCTACATTTCACCGGCATCAACATGCACTTGGCCGATAGGACCAATTCTTTTCTTCACATGCACACACGGGACAAGGAACCTAATAAATAACTCTGCAATGTGCACGGACCATAGCATAGACCGTAAGGGGGAAGACTAAAATCAGTAAAGGATGGCAGAATTAACATAGAATTGAACTGGCAACAACTTTGAAACTAGAAACACGCCAAGGCTGATAAAACAAAGGGATTACAACCCATATATACAGTACATGCAAACTGGAGGAAAGATCATGGAACAGTTTTGTTGTTTCAAGCAAAGGAAAAGCAGAGGTTGCTATTGTGCTACATTTAAAACATGACCCTAAGCTTTCAACGCACAACAAGTCCTCTCTCTTCTGAGACCATATGCACGCAAACACATGCTTACAAAGTAGCGCAGGCAGAAGAAGCTTTCAGCCCAAATAAAAAGGGAAAATTTCTAAAGATTACTGACTCTGAAGGAAAATAAATTAAGTTTGAAACAGAAGACAATAGAAAGATGTGGCAGCTGGACAAGGGGGCTTGAAGAAAGAGTATTTCATCATTACGTCAGTGATGAAGCCCTCCAGGGGGGTAAGATAACCCAATTAAGGCTGTGTTTATGGCCTCCAACACTGGGCAAAACAGAAAGAGACGAAGAAGATTAATGACGTGCTGAAAGAAAGCATCAAAAAGTACTAGAAAGCACAAAGGATGAAGGAACGAACAACAAAGAATAGAAGAAGTGAACAGGAACCTTCTTCAGCCCCTGAGATTTGGTGAAGGCCGGTTCAAAGGACAGGTCAAAGGCCATGGAAGGAGAGAATCGCTCACCAAAGTCGAACCAAACGACCAGACCTCATGGAATAAGCAGCCTTGAAGGGGGTGATGTGGATAAGTGATGGCACACACAGAAAATCCCATAGATCATCAAGGTGTCCAGTGCATCATCCTTTCCAGAAGTATCTTTGTCCTTACAATGAAACTCATCACTTGACTGATTTGAGTTGACAGACTTGATTTATATTATACTCAGTGAGGGTCCTGCAGCATGCATTTGTTTTCACTTTAGAGGAACTTTACTTGCAGGACACATAAATGTGTTGAGTAAAAACAGGATGATTGCTTGAGCGAGCATTGCATGCAAATTATAGCGAAATATATTCGATGTTATAAAGTCGTCCTTTTCCTTTGTTCTTTTTCCACTGGCTTTACAAAGAGAAGAGCAAAACAAATAAAAACAAATACTGTGGATAACATCATAGGCAATTAATTTACCAACCAAGCAATACTTAAAGATCAAAGAGGTCACCACTCTTGTATTTCGGAGGAGGCAGAATGAGGGTGAAGGTATGTGTTGATGGGTCAGCGGCTAAGGGTCCCTATGGGGCCCCGAGTCTCACACTCCCACCCGGAGCGCTGCTCTTCAGGGCACTGAAGCCGAGCAGAACAGGAAATAGCTGCTGACTTAACCTCCAACTGCGTGGGGCTTCACCATCACCTAATTGGACAGATATTCATATGGGGCTTTTCTCGAGACAATTACGTTGAAAGGATTGTCTTGAAAACATGAAAAAATGGGTTTGGTTAAAGGTCGGGAAATGGGAACAGGGTTAATTATGATTTATGATAGGCGTTCATGACTCTCTTCACCCTCTCTATTCCATGTTTTTTGATATACAATGAACGGCTCCTGTGTGATCTAACGTGGGAAACTAGGAAGAAGTTCTCTCTGTGATGGAAATGAGTTAATTAGAACAACAGTTGCATATTTCTAGTTCCTGTAGTAGCACAAAGATTGTGGGTTCCATTCCCAGGAACTGCACATACAAATGTGTGCCTAAATGCTTTATAAGTTGTTTAGGATAAAAGCATCTGCCAAATGCATAAATATAAACCTAAAGCTATATTGCGCCTCTCATAAAATGCTCATCCAAGGCATCTCCAAAAGGTCTGTGACCTCTCTTTTCGGCATCATCAGACAGCGGTGGGATTAACTTCTCTTTCCCAGCATGCAGACGATGCAGCTGCACGTGTTTAGTAAACACTGTCTCCTCCATCACTTTGACTGACAAAAAGAGGGGGTGAGAGATCAAACCATAAGCATGGAGAGCAAAGACCTCCTCCACACCTGCACACATACTTCAGAGAAAAACAGCCCATAAGCGCACACCCCACCCACAACAACTCTAATCCATTTACACAAACTGAGTAAATATTTACTTGATGATGGCTGGTCAGATCAAGGCCGCTTTATCTTTTCCTTTTTTTAAGGGTGACATGTAAAACACTTGCTTTTTTAGTTGCTAATAAATAAGATTTTCTCACATTGACTTTTAAGAGGTAGACTAATATTCTGTGGACGAGCTCATGAATGAAGTTTGAATGAATCCTGACCGTATGATCAGTCAGTTTTACGCATGTATAACTGCAACAAACCGCAGACATGGGCATAAGAGCTATGTGTTTCTTCCACACAGGAAATAGGAAACAGACTGGCAGGCTCATAACGATTATAAGGTGGAGAAATGGGAAACCAACGTTGTAGGTCAAGGCACAAACTGTGTAGGATCTAATTAATTATACTAACTATGTGTCAATTGTGTATATTTACAACAGTTAAGTTGCTCAGCATCTATCTAGATTCAAACCTGTTGTATTTAAAATAGATAATAAAAGACTTAAGCTGCGCGTGCAAATTTACCAGCTTTAATTATTTACAATAAACTTTAAATCATAAGTAAGTAATCTGAAAGACTTTTCTGACAGGAATATTTAGATATAAAACAAATAATGATTTAATGCTGCCCAAAGGGAAACTTCTGTCACCGTGGACACTACGTTTCTGTAGCTCAAATAGAGCATGTTAGCAACGCAAAAATTGTGGGTTTAATTCTTAAAGAACACACTTTATGTTGCTACGTTGTATATCAGTATGTTGCTTTGGATAAAAGCATCTACTAAAAGGCATAAATGTAAATGTCATTTGATACAGCTTACCTTTTTGACTGATCTTTGTGGAGTGTCTGGTATTTGTAAACTCCGGGTCCCCACGTCCCCTGAACGCACGTCAGCCACGGGACCAGCACCAGCAGCGTCCACGCGAGGAAACATCTCCGGTACGCGCAGCGCCCGTCACGCGCTTCCATTTCTGCCGTAAATACACTAGTCAGCAAAATCTAAACTGCACGTATTTTACTACCGGACAGATGTACGAAATTTCTTCCTGAATGTTAGATAATATAAGTGCGCTGTCTCAAACACAGGAGTTCAACTTTTGCATGGATGTCATCGGCACAAATAAACCACCCTGCGCTCTTTGCACAAAGTTTGCCGCTGAAACCGGTCCCGCCTCACTCCTCCATCTCCGTCTATTATTGTACGTAACGGTATATTTCTTGACTGCATCAACACAATGGGCAAGAAAGGGGTTTTATAGTCGCCTTGAGTCTCGTAGTCCGTCTAGATTTTTTTCAGCCAGCCCAGTTCTGTCCCCTCACGTGCAGCACTCCCCCTCTCTGTTCATCCTGTGAAAACTTAGTTTGAAGTTTGAAGACACTAAGCTTATGGATACTTTCCTTGTTTAAGAAACATAAAAGTCTTTTTTTCATTTATTCTTTATTTTCCATATTTTATATTAAAGTCATTAAAATTATAGCATTAATATACTTTGGGAATTGTGTCCAAAATAAAATCAAAACTTTTTAAAATTTTAGCACCTTCAAAGTCATCCTTTGCCTAGAATTTGCAGAAATGTACTAATAATGCATTTTATTAGCCAGTTCTTGTATGAAACAGATGTTTTTAAGCGATATTCACACAAACAGAGTTCACATTTATTCTGGGCTCAACTTTATATCAGTCTTCATCCAAGCCAAGGTAATCTATTTAATTTCTATTAAATACATTAAACATTTTGCAATGAAGAAACCAATATGTTTTCACAGTTATAAACTTCAGACATTTAAACATCATCAGATCAAACGGTTTGTGGTCAAGAGAAACATTTCAGTTATCCTAAACTTTTCAACGATAGTGTGTATCTGGATCATCTTTAAAACAAAAACATGAACACACAAAGTCAAAAATACTAAAGAGTAATCGAAATTAGATATAACAGTAAAAACTATAATCGATTCTCTTTGACTCACAAATCAAAAATTTAACCTGAGAAAAAACTTAATTGTTGTATAAGAGTTGCAGAAGCATCTTAAAGAGATAGTTCACGCAGAAATGAAAATTCTGTCATCATTTACTCACCCATATTGTTACAAACCTGTATAAATTTCTTTGTTATGATGAACACAAAGGCAGATATTTTGAGAAATGTTTGGAACTAAACCGTTAATGAGCCCCATTCACTTCCATATTATTTCCATTGTATTCTTTTTTATTTGATTAAGTGAATGGGGCTCACGAACGGTTTAGTTACAAACATTCCTCAAAATATCTTCGTGTTCATCAGAACAAAGAAATATATACAGGTTTGTAACAACATGTCGGTTAATTAATTATGACAGAATTTTCATTTTTGGGTGACTATCCCTTTAACATTTAAACAACCTCTAAATTGATCCCCAACTCTCAAAGACATTTATTACCAAATATCTTAAATGATGGGCTAGCTGTCTAAATATCTCTGTCAAAACTGTATCCACCTTTAACCTGTAAGTCACTTAAGTGTACCTCCCAAATGCATAAATGCAAATGCCCAAAGTAATTTTAGGGCACACATCTTAGGCAACTTAATTTAACTTATTTTAAAAGCATGTTTCAATGCATCATAATGCACAATCTACATAAATAAGGCAACATATAGCATCACTTCTCATTTTTACTGGCTGTGGGTCAGACACTGAGTCATACAGTCAAAGGCTTTGTAATTAGCTAATAAAGCAGATGTCTATAAAAGTGCACATTTGGGTGCTGGAGTGGAGAAAAGTAGCATGAACAGCCCAAAGCACTTTTGATAACCACGCTTTATTAAATTATAACCCACAAGTGCTAGAAGATTCAAACTCTGTCGAGCTAATACTTTAAATGGCTTAAAAGTCACAAGACAAAACCTTTCTCCAGAGGAAAAAGCACTGTCTGGATAGCATCCAGAGAAGGGCAAAGACATAGAGCACTACAGAATGAGAAATATGGGAACACAGATTACTATAACCTCTTTTCTAGCCAAGGGAATAAGGGGAACTGAGAGGTTTCTCAAAACCACAAAACTGCACTCCAAGTCCAAGTTAAACACCTGGCTCAGCAGGCAGGACCGGCTTCAGCCCCACTCATCCAAGGTCGAGTGACTTTCTCTGTGGACCCCCTTACAGTCAGAGAAACAAGCAAAGGAAAGGCAGGGAGCATCAATTCCAAAGACAGCCAACATCTGCAGGTGTTAAAGGGGTGCTACTTGTTATAGTTTAGCATGTATGAGTGAATCTAAAATAAAACACAAATCTGTCTGGAGGAATACAACATGCAGTTCACAGCAAAGGCAATGAAGCTGATGGGGCAAAGAGCTTAAAATACCTAATGTGGATACAAGCCAACAAAACACAAGCAGCATATGTAGGTGACCAGTGTAAGCCTATACCTAGTCCAGTCCAAAGACAACAAATAAGTTCAAACAGTTCAAAGAAAGTTATGGTGAGAGGTACATGTGACATGTCAACATTCTCTGTATGGTGCACCAATGGCATTTTAAAAAGCAGCAGGTGCAAAGCCGTGCCAACCAGTCGTTAGAGCATTACAGGGTTAATAAAAAATCCCTGTAGCGTAGGGAGCTAAAAAAAAAACTTGGATCCGAAAGTATTACGGAGGGGGGAGAATGGTGCTGAGAGTCTTTGAATTAAATGTTTTTCCGCTCTTCTCTTGCTACTTGATTCTTTATCTCTCCCACAACTGAAGCCACTTTATTTTTCTCCGTGTTTATATAAAGGTTCATAAAAATGCTCTTGGGACTATCTATTTTCCTCTTCTTTTCATCTGAGTGGTTTTACACACTTTTTATTGCCTTTCATTGATTGTGGAAACTTTTAAAGGTCCCCCCAATGAACACTCCTGTCGGTAACATCCATTGTAATGGAGTATTTGGTGTAAACATTAAATGCTTGTTGGCATTTATGCCCCCTTTAAAAAGTTCTCAAAACAATGATTTGCAAAGAAGTGGAGACTTTTATGTGTGTATAAGGTTGGCAGAGCTACCCGGTTGAATAATGTTTGGAAAAAAGATTTGATTATAAAGCAACATCAGCATACCTGGACGTAATTCATCTATAAAAAATACTTGCTGGATCCTGGCTATCAGACAAAGAATAAAAAAATAAGGTCAGTGGAGATATCCCAGGTGGGAAAGTTGCTCTTTGCTCTATTGGATACAAATTTTCCACAGACTCCTACTTTTGCCTGAGTGTTTAAAAACAGGAAATATACATTAAAGGTCTATGTGGTGGTTTCCAAGAGACTAACTTAAATGTTAGTGTATCTTGATTGAAAAGAACTTGCTCTGACATATCTTTAAATATATCCGTACAAGTGCGGTGTCTCAAGATGCACACCAGTAGTGTTTATTTATAAATTGTGCTTTTAAAAATAACGTTAATATCCTAATTTAACCAAGGCCTTAAGATAATCCGTCTGGAAAAATACTCTAAAAGAATAAGCTGAATTCCTTTGGCGACCCACAGGTTATGGACGGTAAATGTGACACATGCCAAACTAAAGCATAAACATATGCAAATTGGACTTACCTTTTAAATGTATGCTCCTATACCTGGTAGGTATACACAACATATGTCGGTGTCTGTCATCCTAAACCTTAATTTCTTATATGGGTGAAGGGTATGGGGGAAGGCACTTTAGGGAGATTGTATAGATGCCTGGGTGAAACCTAACCTAAAGAAAGAAATGTTAGCACTGTAATTAAGTGAATACAAAGCACAAAGTCCCTCTTTACCCACTGGTACCCTCCCTGTGGTCCTAATGGGCATTAGAAATGTCATACAGGGGACTTAATAAAGAGAACTATATTCTGAGATTAAAAGATCAGGGCCTGGAGAGGGATGGGGTGAGACAGGGTGCATGAGCTTTAATGGAAAAAGTCCAGGTATCAGAAACACACAGAGGACCCAAACAACACACAGTACATATGGAGTGTGCCTCCACCTAGCGGTCAACAACATAACTGCACATAAAAGAAATGAGATGAACAAAGTCAGCAGCACTAGCTGTGATGACAAACAACAATGAATGACACTGTCCTGTGACGCATTCACAAAACAAAATGTTATGTAAGTATAATTATTAATGCACATGCCAGCTTTATGTCTTCAAATTAATTAAAGGGGAAATATGATGAAAATCTGACTTTTTCATATTTAAATGCTATAATTGGGTCTCCAGTGCTTGTATCAATCTAGAAAATGTTAACAAGAACAACCCTCCATTCTCTGCAAGCATGTGAGAAAATAGGTCATTGAAATTTGGCTCCCTCTGTGATGTCAGAAGGGGATAATACCGCAACTTGCTCTGACATTCAAAATGCATGTTTCAAACCCCATGACATTAGGGCAAAAAGTGGATATAGCAAAAATTTTCAAAATAATTTATTATGAAATGTAAATAAGTGCAAACCTTTACACCCCACTGACAATGCATGTGTCCACATATATGCTAAAATACTTCTGAGAACTGTAACATAGTTCTTTGATATGGACCTCAGTGTTCCTAAAATAAACTTTTGCTTTTAAATAAAAATATTCAGAGATGACACATTTCTTAATGATACAGAATTCTAGGCAAATATGTGACCCAGTACAAGAAAGTATTTTTTTTCAGATGTACTGTTTCTTCATAAAATCATGCAACACACAAAAAAACATTCTGTGAAAATATAACCTTGATATTTTTATCGTGAAACTTTGATACTCCTAATCTCCATTAGATTATGAGACTTTAGCCTGGATTGCGACTACAAAAACTGACTGAAGGTTTCGCATCTGCATTTGGATTTTACAGCATGTAAACCAGACTCCGGAGGGCCGTGTAGGCAGTGCCCGGTCAGTTTATCATCATAGGTTGTAAAATGTGTTTCCATGTTTAGGATCAACTTACAGCCGGAAAAGCACAATGTGATGATAAGGCATGAGAAGCAAGATGATAAGGAAGAAAATATATGGATTCTAAAGACCTAAAACCCTCATATTAATGTCAAACTTTCATTTAAATTCCACACCGGACTATAAGCAGCGAAGTGTGTCCAACTGCTGAAAGATGCCAATGAGAGTCTTAAATGAGATGAGTGGTGCAATCATGAAGTTAGCAATCTCAAAACAAACCAAATTATTTAATTTCTTATATATGGAATAGTGTTTATTAAATGTAAATGATCACATGGTTATGTAGTAGGCCTTGTCCAAGGTCCTGAATAAATAGCCCTACGAGTTTTATATGTGCTGCTGAATTTTATATTTGGATAATATGGAGCCTCTATTGTACTTGTGTAGCAAACATAAAATAAATCAGCATCAAAGAGCACTTATACATAAGGTAAAAATAGGCATGCTTAAGAGAATATGTCACACTGGCCTAAGATGACGTAAATTAACACAGCTGCAACTTTAAAACAATCAATGAATTCAACTGGGCTACGCATTTATGGAGGTTGGACATGGCACACAGACTGTAAAACATTCCTTCTCTCATTAATTAATCACTTTTAATTGCATCTAAAGAGTGGTAACACAATTTTCATGCAGCTTAGCTTGCAGTACAAGGTCAAAACAAACAATAAGTTTTACATTTTTGATAGCAGTCCAAAGTAGTTCAATAGCTGCTGCAGATATTCAGTATCAAGCAATGAATTGAGGATTCAGACAACGATTAGTTTAAAATTAGCCAAATAATATATATTGCAAGAGACAAGTAATGACTAATAATAGACTAGTAATCCTCCCCAAGAGCAACATCACATAATATATCCGTGTGTGAGATGCATCTTATATAAATAGCTGCAAAAAAAAAAGAATATCTTTCACAGTTAATTTCCCAAGCCAATTCTTCTGTTTTGACTTTATAATAAATACTTGGCGTTTTCTTGTGGTCTTGTGAATAGTATGCCATATAGACCCGTTTGCCACTGAACCTGCATTAACGACGACAGTGGGGCTTCTGGCCTTAGTCAAACAGGTCGACGTGTTTCATTTTCTTTTAAAGATCAGATGGTGACCCATATTTACCATAGATACCTTCGCATTGGGCCCCCAATTTGCTAAACCCTCAACTGTGGGTAACATACTTATGCCGCAATAGTTAACCTGTCTGGAACCAAGCGGATTTAAACCCCATCACTGTGTGACACTTGCATTACATGTTAACGGCCACTACGCTAATAGGATTTTGTTTCTCTCTCCCTGTCTCGTCCTCGACCCTGAGGACAATGAGACAAACAGACCCAGTTCTGGTAAATGTGAAATGCAGCACACCTCTGATCTACTGGCCGTCCTTCAGCGTGATGCCCAGCTGATGCCTGACCAACGACCACTGGCAGAACCCGCTTAATCTCCTTATCCGTTTACATACATATATATATATATATATATATATATATATATATATATATCCCAAGGGTTTTTCCCTCCTAGGACTTTTTTTATTTCCCCAGCTAAAAAGTCAGGTTTTTTTTCTCCTAGGGGGTTTTTCAACTCGGGGAGGCAGCCTTCTTGGGCTTAATTTAGCACCCTCTTCTATACGTTACATTAGTCATACGCTCGCTTATAATGTTGATTCATAGCCGCAGCAAATTTAGCTGCTTATGCTATCGTGTATTATGTTGTGCTATCTGTCGATTTTCTGTGCTCTTCACTGCTTCTATTAATGTAAAGCTTCTTTGAAACAATTACCAATTGTGAAAAGCGCTAAATAAATAAAATTGAATTGAATAAAACCTCAAAAGAATGACCTTTTTTATACCACAGATGATAAAGTTCTGTTGCGATTGCATTGATAGTTTGCATGATAAATTCATTGTAAAATACTATTATGACTCCAAAACTTAAAGAGATAGTTCACCCAATATTTCATTTTTGGGTAAACTATCCTTTTAATGAGAAAGAACACTTTATTAAAAAATTAAATCCATTGTTACTGGCACCAGAGACGGAATCCAGGTCCCATGTGCATGCCACGTGCCATCTTATCCGATTCAATATCTATTGACTACAATCTCAAACCTATTTATCATTCTTTTAGGGACTAAAAATAAGTCAGAACCAACTGTTATAGTACATCATAAGTGTTACATTTTTTTATCAAATCCCCTATCAAATATTATAACTTACACTATATTAAAGACTGATAAAACATCTTAGAAAAAAGATATCTGAGGTCAGGTGCTAAAGTGGCTTGTGTGGTTGGATACTCGATGTCTCCTTTGCCTGATGTCCATTTCATCCTCCTGTTTGAAAGTTGACAATCATAAGTATTTAAACTACTGGCAACGTACCAATGCATCATGTACTAATACTAATACTAAATGCATCCTCAATCCAGTTCTCTTACTGTGTCAGGTGAATCTGCAGTCTCCTCTTCTTCCTCTTCCGTATGCTCACTGTTTGGATTGGAAAGATCGAAGTCTGACAGCACTGCATCTTCATCATAGTCTGTCTGGTACTCAGACTCATCTGTGTGTGTCCGAAACAACACAAAGGTGTAAAAATGGGCATGAGGAGAGGACAAATGATTTGTTTGTATAGTAAATTAACCAAATTTTGAAGGGGGAATTGAATCATTCCTTACCATCCACGACAGCCTGCTTCACAGGCTCTATTCTCGAGACTATTTCAGCCAGATCGGTGAAGGATGCATTGGGACAGGTCATCACCTGGGAGATGATAAAATGATCTCTTTGAATGCATGGTAAACCATTTTGGATAAAAAACATCTACCATACTTAGAAGATATTTTGATCAAGCACACGATTGACTTCCATAGTATTTGTCTATCCTACTATGGGTACCATCAAGCCTGTGGTTATCTTTCTTTATCAAAATATCTTCTTTTGTGTTCAACATACATACATGTATTAAATAACATTAGTAAATCCTGACAGAATTTTTGGGTGAACTATCCCTTTAAAGGCAGGGTGTGTGATTTTTGAAGTCGGGCCGACTACCAAAACACACTTGTAGCCAATCAGCAGTAGGGGCATCTCTACTAACCGGCATCGTTGCCTGGGTTGCGTATGTGTGGGGCGGGTCTATCAAAAGAAGGTCCAGATTCTATTGGGGTAGGCGCGTGTTTGTTTACGTGATTTCAAATATAGTGGCTTACGGAGATCATGCACCCTGCTTTTAATCATTTATGTGTCATTCTGCTCCTCTTACATTGGTGTTTTTGGATTTGCGGAACTCCTCTTGATGTTGGTCTTTGAGCATCTTCTCCCTTACACCACTCCTGCACCACACGTCAAACACGGTCTTTCCATGCAGGTAACCAACATCCTGCAAGAACAAAAAGTGCTCAATAAAAGCCCAGAAAACGGTTGTGCAAGCGGTCGATTGGCTACTCACAGCAATCTCGTCGAATTTGCCGAACTCCAACGTGCCATAGCGATCAATGGGTGGTCGCAGGTACTCGCAATAGTCACTGTCTTTAACCAGCTCCAGCTGGCGCACAGAACACACGTAGGCTAGCCGCGTCTGAATTTCGGCCATGTTCAACACCTATAGGATATAAAATCAGGTGAATTTTCGAAACACATCCGTTTCCATGATAGTTGTGTGCTTAACTTAATCTGTGTTTAAAGTGCTAACTCTTAATCTTAAAACTGCAAAACCTGAAGCTTAAAGGGATAGTTCGGCCAAAAATGATATTAAACCCATGATTTACTCACCCCCAAGCTGTCCGAGTTGCATATGTCCATCGTTTTTCAGACAAACACATTTTCGGATATTTTAGAAAATGTTTTAGATCTTTCAGTTGATTAAATGTAATGTTACGGGGTCCACCCATAGTCCACGACCTTCAAGTCCAAAAAAAGTGCGTCCATCCTTCACAAATTAAATCCAAACGGCTCCAGGATGATAAACAAAGGTCTTCTGAGCGTAATCCGCGCGGTGTTGTTGTAGAAATATCCATATTTAAAACTTTATTAAGAAAAATAAATACCTTCCGGTAGCGCCGCAATCTTAGACTCCCCTGTATTCAGGAGAGAGTATTAGCGTAGTGTACGCAATTTTCTTAGTGACGTATGACAAATTCGGAGGTCGGGGGCACAGAGCAGCAGCAGAGTAGCCTCCGTAGGCTGCGTAAGCTCTCATTCTGAATGCGGACGCGACTAAGATGGCGGCGCTACCGGAAGGTATTTATTTTCGTTAATAAAGTTTTAAATATGGATATTTCTACAACAACACCGTGCGGATTACCCTCAGAAGACCTTTGTTTATCATCCTGAAGCCGTTTGGATTTAATTTGTGAAGGATGGACTCACTTTTTTTTGGACTTGAAGGTCGTGGACTATGGGTGGACCTTTACATTTAATCAACTGAAAGATCTAAAACATTTTCTAAAATATCCGAAAATGTGTTTGTCTGAAAAACGATGGACATATGCAACTCGGACAGCTTGGGGGTGAGTAAATCATGGGTTTAATATCATTTTTGGCCGAACTATCCCTTTAAATTTGTGGTATTTAGCATGTAAATGAGAAAGTACAACATTTTATTGAGGATGACATTTAAAGCCACCTATTATGCCAATTTTTACAAGATGTAGGATAAGTCTCAGGTGTGCCCAATATGTGTCTGTTAAGTTTCAGCTCAAAATACCCCACTAATCATTTATTATAGCATGTTCAAAATGCCCCTATTTGGGTTTGAGCAAAAATTTACTGTTTCCGTGTCTGTACCATTATATGCATTTTTAGGAGCTTTTTATGCCTTCATTGGGTTGCCAAACTGTCTCTTACTATTTTGAAAGAAAAAACAAATTTGTACGACAACATATGGACCATAGAAAAACCATGGGTTATTAAAATCCTTATTTATTGATCACCATTTCTCTTACCTTTACTTTCTCTGCCAACGGGTTAAACCGTTTCCACAGCAGCCACCATCCAGACAAAGAGTCTCCATAGTTGGTTAGATCGGTCTCATCTTGACTGCCAACATCGACTGCAATCACCAACTTGGCACCCATTGAGCGAGCTGTCTCAGCTTCAAGAAGAGGATACAAGAGAACTATTACTTTTACAATTATTTTACTATTTATTCAAATACATTTAAATTATGTCATTCCATCTATTTTTGGCCATTGTCATCCACAAGTACACTTAACCTGGTAGGTTATTGATGTAGCCTCCATCCATGAGTAAGTGTCCATCTTTAGGGTCGCACAGAGGGGGAAGATACCCAGAAAGAGACATGCTGGCACGCACATAACGCCACAGAGAGCCTGACATACAATGAATATGTTAGGATCCATAACAGGAGATATGGATACAATTCAAAGAGCTTACGGAGATAAAGAGCTAACCGTCAGTGTGAACTCTCATGGAGGAGGCAGTGATGTCTGTGGTAATGTTAAAGTATGGGATCCAAAGGTCCTACCATGCAGAGAGAAAAAAATGACTTTCTTGGACAAACAGAACTTATTTTTCCACACAATTTAATTAATTGGGGACTGAAGCTGTTAGAGTTACTCTGAATATTTATTTTATCACTTCAAGATAATAGCAAGTTTGATTTGTATGTGCTAAGAAAGCCACTGAACCTCAATCTGTTTATCCTTAAAGACACCACTGATGCTGGAGTTAAATGATGCTCCAGAAAACATGGATGTCACTGGGTAGGTCAAGTCGATGATCCTCTTAAAAATAGACCCAAATTCCTGTTGTGCACAAAGAAAGACATCTCAATGCTGAATCACGGGTAGCTTTATGAAATCTATAAATGATCATTTTCAGATCTCACCATGGCCCACTGGCGTGCCCTGACTGTCATACGACTGACGCTTCGCTCTTCAGCATACAGCGCCCCTATGAGGGAACCAATGGAGGCGCCACCAATCAGATCCACAGGGATCCCTGCTTCATTCATTGCTCGAATGATGCCCACCTGAGCACAGCCCCTGCAAAACAAAGCAACAAAGAGACACTAGATGTGTTTTTTTAATCAGATCGTGTTTACAGGCTTTCTCTAGATTTTTTGTATTAGAGATGCATGTTTATGGATTACAGTTTTAGATGACATGCAAATAGTAACTTTACAGCTGATCATAACACTAATAACGCAGAATTACATAAATTCTATGTTATTTTTATGTGAATGTAATTCATTTGTGACCCTCCCTATGAAATTCATCTCATCTCATTATAAAAGTTTCATCAAAGGAGCATCAAAGTTTAATTTCAATAATTGAAATGATTTGACATAAATCTGTTATGTTAAAGATATCTATTTTCACAAAATGTTGTTTACATTTATGCAGAATGATTTTATAGAAAAAAGTAAATCACTTAAAAATGATTTTAGCTGGGATTTCACAGGTAGGGTCACATTATATAATTAACGTTATTTCCCATCGTATATTATATTTGACCCACCTTCAATAAGTAGCCGATTATGACTGATAGCAGGCAGGGACAGAGAGCAGATAAAGAGTCTCTATTATCAAGAGAAACCACAGACATGCTGAGGACGAAAACCTTGAACATCACTAATTAGATACACAGTATTAGGATTAGTTGATGGGAATACAGTTGCATGAACCAGTCAAATATTTGGGAACACTTTTTGTTTGTTATTTTTTCCAAATTTTATTAAATAGTAGACAATCAAAAATGGAAGTATGGGAAGTGACCACCACAAAGTCTAAGTGATCAGCTTCATCAGAGTTAGCATTTGTCTAGGTTACATATCTCTACATTCTTTTAAAGGTCCCGTTTTTTCTGTGTTTTTAAAGCTATAATTGTGTTTATGGGGAGAAAAATAACGTGTTCATGTTTTGTATAAAAAAAAAAATGCAGTATTTTTCACACAAATGACTTATCTCTATATCGCTGTTTTCACTTTCCTAAAACGGTCTGATGTCTTCCCTGTTCTATGAAGTCCCTCCTTCAGAAATACGTAACGCGTTCTGATTGTGTAGTTTGTTAAGTGTGTTGTGATGCGATAGCCGCTTAGCTTAGCAGAGCCGTTTGAGCTTAAAGGCTCTCTAAGCGAATCTGCGAGACGTTAGTTATTGTTGACGTTTGAACTGTTTTCAAACAGACGGAGCGTAGCTAACTCCTCCCCCTCCCTTCCGTCCTTTCATGAACGCGCACAACCCCCACCCCAAATCCTTTTTGTTGTTTATTGGCTGGAATACTTTGTTTTGTTTTGTGATGCTAGGTTTGGCCACTATGTTGATATTGCCGTTTGTGAAGCCTGGGCTGTCTACAGAGATCGCGTTTTTTACAGTTTGATCAGCGGACAGGCAGCAAGCAGATAGTGAGGAGATGTTTCCGGTATGTAACAAAAAATGTTTTATGGTCTAAAACGCTTAAATTCGCTTAGAGCGCCTTTAACTGGCGACTGATGTATTCCTGTGGGCGGAGGTTCGTCAAAAACTCTTATATTGACGTCATTCAATCGGGAAGTAGAGGGCTGTAGTCCAAACCGGCCATTCGCTGTAGGCTTTGAAAGGGGACTTCTGATAAAGAAAATATATGGCCTGGCAGTAAGCTTTATCATTTTGCAGGTATTATTTATGCTCTAACAGCAACATTACACACTAACTAAAGTTTGAAAAATGGGATCATGAAAAACGGGACCTTTAAATGGATAGTTCACCACCCAAAAAAAGACAAATCTGTTATCATTTACTCACCCAGTTGGTACCAAAGGAAGATATTGCAAAGGAAGATATTTTGAGCAATGTAACCAACTTGTTTCAGAGCACCTTTGACTTCCATAGTAATTTTTCCTATACTATGGAAGTGAATCGTGTTCCTGCATTCTGTTTGATTACAAATTTCTTCTTGTGTTCAGCAGAATAAATAATCTCATATTGGTTTGTAACAATATGAGGGTAGTAAATGACAAAATTTTCATTTTTGGATGAACTACCCCTTTAACCAACTTTTATCCACACCGCAGGCTTTTAACTCTTTCCCCGACAAGTTATCTAGTCAATTAAGAGAAAACATTTGCATAAAAAACGTGTTCCTGATGAATTTTTATGTTAATCTGCAATACCGCTATTATCCACTAGATCCACACTTACCCAATTTATGGAAAAACTGAACCCAAAACGTTATTTACTAATTATAAACTCTGTGTATGTTTTGATAATCGTTCTGAATCTGATCTCTAACAAAATTCCTTCACAAAAAATGCAATTATTTCAGCTTTTTGCTAATTTTTTTTTTTTTTGCGAAAAAAATACCCATATTTAAGAGTTTATAATCAGAAAAAAAATATAGCTGGAATGAAAGTTTTTTTTCTCATTTTGTTTGTTTCTTTATTGTTTGTTTGAAAGCAGAGGGTCTGTTCTTTCTTTTGATATATTTGTATGTTTATATATTTTTAGAAGAAAATTTTCCTGAAAGGCATTTTGTGAAACTTTTGTGAAAATCACAAAAAATGCAGGCGGGCAACTTTTCAAAAAATGGCTGGTGGGGAATGAGTTAAAACATATTTTCCTTGTTAGGCTTGCTGCATTTCCTTCCCTATCTGATCCAACACATATATTGCATTTTATTTTCGCTAATTAATTTTTGTGTTTGTGTTGTAATAAAATATGACCCAGTTTGTAAAATCCAATCTAAAGTCTCAATGTAATTTCAAGATTATATTTTTACTGAATGTTCTTAACATTATGCAAGATGATTTTATATAGAAAACAGTAAAAATTACACAAAAAATGACTTCAGGTGGGTTTTCACAGAAAGGGTCACATATGCTACATAGCCACAATTCATGTTTGTCTACAAAGCTAATCAAAATGTTTGTAGATCACGAGAAAGATAAATTAAGTCCAGTGTGTCCAAACCTTTGACTGGTTCTGCAAATGGATTTATATTTTTAATTTATTCAGAAGAGAAATACTATGACTACTGGAAAATAACTAAACACAATTATTAAGAAAGTTAGTCAAGATTCCAATAACATCAACGTGCTTATACTAGTTTTATTTATGTGGATTAGAAATGAGATGTGTGGCAAATTATGAATTATAAGAGATAAACCACACCTCGCCCCTCCCCCTCCCAGCACAAGAGCGATCGCGTTGCCTGTCAAGATCCGAGCCAAACGGGAAAAGTCGGAATGTCGGTCAGGAGGCTTTTCGAAGACCCGTTGATACATCTCTCTCTACAGGAGCAAAGGAAGTGGGAAGAAGGGACTAAAATTAGATGCAGATGCTGGGATCTATTGAAACCTACTAAAGTGGCTGAAGCTCAGGGATAGATCAGAAGATTTCTGGCTTTAGACACACAAGTAATGAACCACACCCCATAATACAAACACTTAAAAGGTGCAATGTGAGACTTTTAGCAGCATATAACAGCTCAGTCCACCGCTCACCCCTTCCTTTCGAAATACATAATAAAGCTACGGTAGCTGCAAAAGGACAAACATGTCATCTTCTGAGACAACGTAGCGACAAAACGCGCTCTATAGAACAGCTTGTCCGTTTAAGGCTACTGTAGAAACATAGCGGCGCAAAATGGCGACTTCAATGTATGGGGACCAGCGGTGCATGTACAGATTAAAACGGCTCATTCTAAGATAATAAAAACAATATAGTATATTTTATAAAGGTCCTTACTGTGGTGTATGAAAACATTACTATGTTATCATACACCACTGATAACATAGTAATGCATATTATATTGCATTTCTGTCAAGAGATCCTTCAGAAAGTCCCACATTGCATCTTTAAGCTTAAGTTTCCCCCTCGTGGCTCAACTTACTTACAATCCAACTTACAATCCACATATTTGGATAAAAAAAGTTACTCCATGTCCACCGCCGCTGTCGAATTACTATAATTCATGATCTCTAGCTTATGTCAACATTAACAACAATAGTAATGTTACCATCCGTACCAGTTTGGGTAAATTTCTCTTTGAGAAAACCCTGTGGGGGCACGACAGGTGCAGATGTCTGGAGATCCAGCTGCGCATATTAAGCCATTCAGCCGTTCCTCTGGGTGGCGGTCCATCTTCGCGGTGCAGCAGTACCAGCTGTTTCTGAGCTCTTACTGCACTGCTCTCCAGCATACGCTCCAACTGATAGCAAAGACAGATGAGAACTTAGGTCTCCTGACCTTCAAAACACTACGGTAAGCACCATAAACACCTAGCTAAAGATTTTCAGATGAGCGAACCAGCTAAATGAAATAAATTTAGTAATTACATCTCCCACGGTGGGTTCCTGTTCGCCCAGACCCACAATAATGATACAGTCTGCCTGTCTGATGCAACGTTGAGTCCAAGGTGTCAAAGAACCGTCTGACTGATACAAGACAATTCGGTGGATGTCTTCTTGGTGGCCGAGCCAGCTGGATAAACGGTACTCATGAACACTAGAAAAGTGAATTACATGAATACTCAGTCTGCATACTTGCAACAATATGACAATCTGTAATATTGGAACACAATTAAAGCGGACATTTCATGAAAATCTGACTTTTTCCATGTTAAGGTGCTGTAATGGCGTCCCCAGTGCTTCTATCAACCTTGAAAATGTGTAAAAGATCAACCCAGTAACTTAGTTTTGGTAAACCATTCTCTGCAAGCATGTGAAAAAATAGGTAATTAAAATTTGGCTCCCCTTGTGATGTCAGTAGGGGATAATACTGCCCCTTAATCTGCTCTATCAAACCACAGCACTGCCATTTAGTGCAGAGCTCATTTGCATTTAAAAGGACACACCCAAAACGGCACATTTTGCTCACACCTACAAAGTGGCACTTTTAACATGCTACAATAAATTTTTTTGAGCTAGAACTTCACATGTACTCTTGGGCAAGTCTTGTGAAATGTCCCCTTTAAATGACTTTGTAGTTGTGCCATTGTCTCACCTGTCCAGAGCTGCAACACCCAGGCGCTGCCTGATAATGTCACTGGTTAGAAGCAAAGTGGGGCCTAAAAAAAGAAAAGAAAGTAGGATGGTTCAGTAAGAATACTAAACAAAGTATCAGTTTGACTTAAAATGGAGTTGATGGAGACAAGGAGCACTACAGTAAGCTGACCAATAGCAGTGAGAGCATGCTGCAGCTCCAGGGTGAAGGCCATCAAAGGCACCTCCTCAGACACGGGTAGAATGGCAACAGTAGACAGGTTGGCAGCTGGATTAACTGCATCCAATTTGCTGGTTGATGTGTTAAAACCAAGACTGCGAACTGTGGAGGTCACCAAGGTAATCATCGTCATGCTAAGCCATTAGAGAGAGAACACAAATAAATGTTGCATACAGACCTGCAAGTGGACCGTTTGCTTGTTGCATATTTCCCAAGATTTTCTGCCCGAGAAGACGGATGAGACGAGTCACAACCTTTAAACGAGCAGGACGATGTTGAGATACACAAAATGAAATATTGTGACACATTAATGGAATGAGGTGTTTGTTGATGCCGCCTAACCTGCGGGTATTTCCTTTTAATGGATTTGAGAGCTCCCTCAGGCAATTTAGCCAGTTCAGAGTCTCGGACAGCATGGACTGTAGTAGCTCTGTTCAAATGAGTCAAGGCTTCCACCTAAAACATAATAGTGCATGTTGAATTAAAGGCACAATGTGTCATTTTTGCCGCTAGAGGTTGCAAAACAACATTTTCCGAACTATAAGTCGCACTTTTTCATAGTTTGGCAGGCTGGTCCTGCGACTTCTAGTCAGGTGCGACTTCTAGTCAGGTGCGACTTCTAGTCAGGTGCGACTTCTAGTCAGGTGCGACTTCTAGTCAGGTGCGACTTCTAGTCAGGTGCGACTTCTAGTCAGGTGCGACTTCTAGTCAGGTGCGACCTCTAGTCAGGTGCGACCTCTAGTCAGGTGCGACCTCTAGTCAGGTGCGACCTCTAGTCAGGTGCGACCTCTAGTCAGGTGCGACCTCTAGTCAGGTGCGACCTCTAGTCAGGTGCGACCTCTAGTCAGGTGCGACCTCTTGTCAGGTGCGACTTATATGTAAAAATTATTTCATATGAACCAAGAGAAACCATTACCATCTACAGCCGCGAGAGTCCGCTCTATGCTGCTCCTGTATTTATGTAATTCAATGGATTCAGTGATGTGGAATGACTTCAGGACCTTTTTGAACTTGATTTGGCTTGTCGTCTTATTTTAGCCTATTCAGCCTCCCAGATATGTTCGATATGCTATTGTGTTCAGTGAATAAATGGTAATGTTACATTAACATGTACGCACACCTATTCAGCCTGCTGTTCTGTGTGCATTGTTTAGAATAACTTGCCTTTACAGATTAAATGTCTGTTCTTCGGCTTGGATTTTTTGAATAAATGCGACGTATAGTCCAGTGTAGGGGTGCTCCGATAAATGCCGATATGCAATAATATGTGGCCGAAAACTATTTTAAATCTCACAGCTGATATTATTCATGTACTACGGCTTTTGATCAATAAGTCCTAACTATTTAAACTAGATATGCAATTCCCAAGGAATTACCAGTGCATGAAAATGCAAAAAGTTGATTGACAGAAATGTAAAAGAAATTTAGTCTAGTAGTTTACCTGGCTGTTGACATGTTTTAGTGTGAAGCTAGCATGATTTAAAAAAGTTATCATGATGTTATCATGACGTTAGCATGATGCTAGCATGAAGCTAGCATGAAGCTAGCATGATTAGCATGATTAGCATGAAGCTAGCATGATGCTAACATGATTAGCATAAAGCTAGCATGATGCTAGCATGATTAGCATGAAGCTAGCATAATGCTAGCATGATTAGCATGAAGCTAGCATGATGCTAACATGATTAGCATAAAGCTAGCATGATGCTAGCATGATTAGCATGATGCTAGCATGATTAGCATGAAGCTAGCATGATGCTAGCATGATTAGCATGAAGCTAGCATGATGCTAGCATGATTAGCATGAAGCTAGCATGATGCTAGCATGATTAGCATGAAGCTAGCATGATGCTAGCATGAAGCTAGCAAGATGCTAGCATGATTAGCATGAAGCTTACATGAAGCTAGCATGATGTTAGCATGATTAACATGAAGCTAGCATGATGCTAACATGATTAACATGAAGCTAACACGATGCTAACATGATTAGCATGAAGCTAGCACAATGTTAGCATGATTAGAATGAAGCTAACACGATGCTAGCATGATTAGCATGAAGCTAGCACGATTGTAACATGATTAGCATAAAGTTAGCACAAAGCTAGCATGATTAGAATGAAGCTAGCATGATGCTAGCATGATTAGCATGAAGCTAGCACGATGCTATCATGATTAGCATGAAGCTAGCACGATGCTAGCATGATTAGCATGAAGCTAGCACGATGCTAGCATGATTAGCACGATGCTAGCATGATTAGCATGATGCTAGCATGATTAGCATGAAGCTAACATGATGCTAGCATGATTAGCATGAAGCTAGCACGATGCTAGCATGATTAGCATGAAGCTAGCACGATGCTAGCATGATTAGTATAAAGCTAGCACGATGTTAGCATGAAGCTAGCATGATGTTAGCATGATTAGCATGAAGCTAGCATGATGTTAGCATGATTAGCATGAAGCTAGCATGATGTTAGCATGATTAGCATGAAGCTAGCATGATGCTAGCATGATTAGCATGAAGCTAGCATGATGCTAGCATGATTAGCATGAAGCTAGCATGATGCTAGCATGATTAGCATGAAGCTAGCATGATGCTAGCACGATTAGCATGAAGCTAACATGATGTTAGCATGATTAGCATGAAGCTAGCATGATGCTAACATGATTAGCATGAAGCTAGCATGATGTAAGCATGATTAGCATGAAGCTAGCATGATGCTAACATGATTAGCATGATGCTAGCATGATTAGCATGATGCTAGCATGAAGCTAGCAAGATGCTAGCATGATTAGCATAAAGTTAGCACGATGCTAGCATGATTAGCATGAAGCTAGCACAATGCTAGCATGATTAGCATAAAGCTAGTACGATGCTAGCATGATTAGCATGAAGCTAACACGATGCTAGCATGATTAGCATGAAGCTAGCACGATGCTAGCATGATTAGCATGAAGCTAGCACGATGCTAGCATGATTAGCATGAAGCTAGCACGATGCTAGCATGATTAGCATGAAGCTAGCACGTTGCTAGCATGATTAACATGAAGCTAGCACGTTGCTAGCATGATTAGCATGAAGCTAGCACGATGCTAGCATGATTAGCATGAAGCTAGCACGATGTTATCATGATAAACACGAAGCTAGCATGATTAGCATGAAGCTAACATGATGATAGCATGATTACCATGAAGCTAGCATGACTAGCATGAAGCTAGCATGATGTTAGCATGATTAGCATGAAGCTAGCATGATGTTAGCATGATTAGCATGAAGCTAGCATGATGTTAGCATGATTAACATGAAGCTAGCATGATGCTAACATGATTAGCATGATGCTAGCATGATTAGCATGATGCTAGCATGATTAGCATGATGCTAGCATGAAGCTAGCACGATGCTAGCATGATTAGCATGAAGCTAGCACGATGCTAGCGTGATTAGCATGAAGCTAGCACGATGCTAGCGTGATTAGCATGAAGCTAGCACGATGCTAGCGTGATTAGCATGCAGCTAGCACGATGCTACTATGATTAGCATGAAGCTAGCATGATGTTATCATGATTAGCATAAAGCTAACATGATGTTAGTATGATTAGCATGAAGCTAGCATAATTTGCATAAAGCTAGCATGATATTAGCATGATTACCATGAAGTTAGCATGAATTTAGCATGAAATTAGCATGATCCTAGCATTATTAGCATGATGCTAGCATGATTAAGATGATGCTAGCATGATTATCATGAAGCTAGCATGATGTAGCATGAAGCTAACAAGATTTAACATGAAGCTAGCATGATTTAACATTAAGTTAGCAAGATTTATTATAAAATTAGCATAAAGCTAGCATGAAACTAGCAAGAAGCTAGCATGACTTAGCATGAAGCAAGCATGAAGCTAATATGACCCAAAGACCCAACCCCCATGTCTCTATGATGTCCGGATCCAGAGATATAAGGCTTTGTTTATTATGTTGCTAGGCTGCTCATATTTGGTTGCTAGGGGCGTGGCTTAATACCTCAATAAGGATGGTGAGAGACTGATTGGATGCCTGAGTAAAATGAGCCCACCCCCATGTCTCTGTGACACTGTGCTGCAAAGATATCCATCTGGGCACTTCATAATGGCAGTCTATGGGAGATGTTGCTAGGGTGCCCAAAATGGTTGCTAGGGGCGTGGCTTGATAGCTCAATAAGGATCCTAAGGGACTGATTGGATGCCTGAGTAAAATGAGCCCACCCCCATGTCTCTATGACACTGCGCTGCAAAGATATCCCATCCGGGACGTTTTTAGTTCCTTATATGGGCATGATTCCTGCCCCATTATAAGTCTATGGGGAAATTTGGGGACCTCTTACACCCCAGGGGTACAGCTTACACCCCATAGTGAGGTATGTTCTTACAGAGCCTGCCAGCCTCTTCAAATGTGGCAAGTCACAAGTTTCTGTGAAATCCTAGGTCTGAGCTACGACTCGTCAAAGTTTGTCGCAATGTTAAGTCTATGGGATTTTTCGGCTGCTTTTTCGCCCCTGGGGCGAAGACCGTACCCCCGATCGCTTATAAAAGTCATAGCACACTATTCCCGAATAGTCCGCACGTTTGAGAGTTTGAATGAAGTTTCTAAGTTAAACGGTTCGAGCCGTATTAATTGCGGAAATTTGGTTGGAATAATAATAATAATAATAACTAGATATGCAATTCCCAAGGAATTACCAGTGCATGAAAATGCAAAAAGTTGATTGCCAGAAATGTAAAAGAAATTTAGTCTAGTAGTTTACCTGGCTGTTGACATGTTTTAGTGTGAAGCTAGCATGATTTAAAAAAGTTATCATGATGAAATATGATGCTAGCATGATTAGCATGATTCAGCATGACGTTAGCATGATGCTAGCATGATTAGCATGAAGCTAGCATGAAGCTAGCATGACTAGCATGAAGCTAGCATGATGCTAGCATGATTAGCATGAAGCTAGCATAAAGCTAGCATGATTAGCATGAAGCTAGCATGATGATAGCATGATTAGCATGAAGCTAGCATGATGCTAGCATGATTAGCATGAAGCTAACATGATGTTAGCATGATTAGCATGAAGCTAGCATGATGCTAGCATGATTAGCATGAAGCTAGCATGATGTTAGCATGATTAGCATGAAGCTAGCATGATGCTAACATGATTATCATGCTGCTAGCATGATTAGCATGATGCTAGCATGAAGCTAGCACGATGTTAGCATGAAGCTAGCAGGATGCTAGCATGATTAGCATGAAGCTAGCAGGATGCTAGCATGATTAGCATGAAGCTAGCACGATGCTAGCATGATTAGCATGAAGCTAGCACGATGCTAGCATGATTAACATGAAGTTAGAACGTTGCTAGCATGATTAGCATGAAGCTAGCACGATGCTAGCATGATTAGCATGAAGCTAGCACAATGTTATCATGATAAACACGAAGCTAGCATGATTAGCATGAAGATAACACGATGCTAGCATGATTACCATGAAGCTAGCACGAAGCTAGCATGACTAGCATGAAGCTAGCATGATGCTAGCATGATTAGCATGAAGCTAGCATGAAGCTAGCATGACTAGCATGAAGCTAGCATGATGCTAGCATGATTAGCATGAAGCTAGCATGATGTTAGCATGACTAGCATGAAGCTAGCATGATGCTAGCATGACTAGCATGAAGCTAGCACGATGTTAGCATGACTAGCATGAAGCTAGCACGATGTTAGCATGATTAACATGAAGCTAGCACGATGCTAGCATGATTAGCATGAAGCTAGCACGATGCTAGCATGATTAGCATGAAGCTAGCACGATGCTAGCATGATTAGCATGAAGCTAGCACGATGCTAGCATGATTAACATGAAGTTAGAACGTTGCTAGCATGATTAGCATGAAGCTAGCACGATGCTAGCATGATTAGCATGAAGCTAGCACAATGTTATCATGATAAACACGAAGCTAGCATGATTAGCATGAAGATAACACGATGCTAGCATGATTACCATGAAGCTAGCACGAAGCTAGCATGACTAGCATTAAGCTAGCATGATGCTAGCATGATGCTAGCATGACGTTAGCATGATGCTAGCATGATTAGCATGAAGCTAGCATGAAGCTAGCATGACTAGCATGAAGCTAGCATGATGCTAGCATGATTAGCATGAAGCTAGCATGATGTTAGCATGACTAGCATGAAGCTAGCATGATGCTAGCATGACTAGCATGAAGCTAGCACGATGTTAGCATGACTAGCATGAAGCTAGCACGATGTTAGCATGATTAACATGAAGCTAGCACGATGCTAGCATGATTAGCATGAAGCTAGCACGATGCTAGCATGATTAGCATGAAGCTAGCACGATGCTAGCATGATTAGCATGAAGCTAGCACGATGCTAGCATGATTAGCATGAAGCTAGCACGATGCTAGCATGATTAGCATGAAGCTAGCACGATGTTGGCATGATTAGCATGAAGCTAGCACGATGTTAGCATGATTAGCATGAAGCTAGCACGATGCTAGCATTATTAGCATGAAGCTAGCACGATGCTAGTATGATTAGCATGAAGCTAGCACGATGTTATCATGATTAGCATGAAGCTAACACGATGTTAGTATGATTAGCATGAAGCTAGCACGATGTTATCATGATTAGCATAAAGCTAACATGATGTTAGTATGATTAGCATGAAGCTAGCATAATTTGCATGAAGCTAGCATGATGCTAGCATGATTACCATGAAGTTAGCATGAATTTAGCATGAAATTAGCATGATCCTAGCATTATTAGCATGATGCTAGCATGATTAAGATGATGCTAGCATGACTAGCATGAAGCTAGCATGATTTAGCATGAAGCTAACAAGATTTAGCATGAAGCTAGCATGATTTAACATTAAGTTAGCAAGATTTATTATAAAATTAGCATAAAGCTAGCATGAAACTAGCACGAAGCTAGCATGACTTAGCATGAAGCAAGCATGAAGCTAATATGACCCAAAGACCCAACCCCCATGTCTCTATGATGTCCGGATCCAGAGATATAAGGCTTTGTTTATTATGTTGCTAGGCTGCTCATATTTGGTTGCTAGGGGCGTGGCTTAATACCTCAATAAGGATGGTGAGAGACTGATTGGATGCCTGAGTAAAATGAGCCCACCCCCATGTCTCTGTGACACTGTGCTGCAAAGATATCCATCTGGGCATTTTATAATGGCAGTCTATGGGAGATGTTGCTAGGGTGCCCAAAATGGTTGCTAGGGGCGTGGCTTGATAGCTCAATAAGGATCCTAAGGGACTGATTGGATGCCTGAGTAAAATGAGCCCACCCCCATGTCTCTACGACACTGCGCTGCAAAGATATCCCATCTGGGACGTTTTTATTTCCTTATATGGGCATGATTCCTGCCCCATTATAAGTCTATGGGGAAATTTGGGGGCCTCTTACACCCCAGGGGTACAACTTACACCCCATTGTGAGGTATGTTCTTACAGAGCCTGCCAGCCTCTTCAAATGTGGCAAGTCACAAGTTTCTGTGAAATTCTAGGTCTGAGCTACGACTCGTCAAAGTTTGTCTCCATGTTAAGTCAATGGGATTTTTCGGCTGCTTTTTCGCCCCTGGGGCGAAGACCGTACCCCCGATCGCTTATAAAAGTCATAGCCCACTATTCCCGAATAGTCCGCACGTTTGAGAGTTTGAATGAAGTTTCTAAGTTAAGCGGTTCGAGCCGTATTAATTGCCGAAATTTGGTTGGAAGAATAATAATAATAACTAGATAGGTACATTTCCTGAAGAAAATGTGAAGTGGTGCTTGCCGTGGCAAATTTCGGGGAACAATATATGATTATACTCTAAGTCACGAGTCAAACGGTCCAACCCCCGTGTCTCTACGATGTTCTGATGCGGAGATATAAGGCTTTGTTTACTCTGTTGCTAGGGTACTGTATTTGGTTGCTAGGGAAAAAATTGGCATCCCATAATGATTACACTCTGATTCACGAGTCAAACGGTCCAACCCCTGTGTCTCTACGATGTTCTGATGCGGAGATATAAGGGTTTGTTTACTCTGTTGCTAGGGAACTGTATTTGGTTGCTAGGGAAAAAATTGGCATCCACTAGTGATTACATACCGAGTCACGAGTAAAACGGTCCAACCCCCGTGTCTCTACGATGTTCTGATGCGGAGATATAAGGCTTTGTTTACACTGTTGCTAGGGTACTGTATTTGGTTGCTAGGGAAAAAATGGCATCCACTAGTGATTACATACCGAGTCACGAGTAAAACGGTCCAACCCCCGTGTCTCTACGATGTTCTGATGCGGAGATATAAGGCTTTGTTTACTCTGTTGCTAGGGTACTGTATTTGGTTGCTAGGGAAAAAAATGGCATCCCATAATGATTACACTCTGAGTCACTAGTCAAACGGTCCAACCCCCGTGTCTCTACGATGTTCTGGTGCGGAGATATAAGGCTTTGTTTACTCTGTTGCTAGGGTACGGTATTTGGTTGCTAGGGAAAAAATTGGCATCCCATAATGATTACACTCCGAGTCACGAGTCAAACGGTCCAACCCCCGTGTCTCTACGATGTTCTGATGCGGAGATATAAGGCTTTGTTTACACTGTTGCTAGGGTACTGTATTTGGTTGCTAGGGAAAAAATTGGCATCCACTAGTGATTACATGCCGAGTCACGGGTAAAACGGTCCAACCCCCGTGTCTCTACGATGTTCTGATGCGGAGATATAAGGCTTTGTTTACACTGTTGCTAGGGTACTGTATTTGGTTGCTAGGGAAAAAATTGGCATCCACTAGTGATTACACTCTGATTCACGTGTCAAACGGTCCAACCCCCATGTCTCTACGATGTTCTGATGCGGAGATATAAGGCTTTGTTTACTCTGTTGCTAGGGTACTGTATTTGGTTGCTAGGGAAAAAAATTGCATCCCATAATGATTACACTCTGAGTCACGAGTCAAACGGTCCAACCCCCGTGTCTCTACGATGTTCTGATGCGGAGATATAAGGCTTTGTTTACTCTGTTGCTAGGGTACTGTATTTGGTTGCTGGGGAAAAAATGGGCATCCCATAATGATTACACTCCGAGTCACGAGTCAAACGGTCCAACCCCCGTGTCTCTACGATGTTCTGATGCGGAGATATAAGGCTTTGTTTACTCTGTTGCTAGGGTACTGTATTTGGTTGCTAGGGAAAAAAATTGCATCCCATAATGATTACACTCTGAGTCACGAGTCAAACGGTCCAACCCCCGTGTCTCTACGATGTTCTGATGCGGAGATATAAGGCTTTGTTTACTCTGTTGCTAGGGTACTGTATTTGGTTGCTGGGGAAAAAATGGGCATCCCATAATGATTACACTCCGAGTCACGAGTCAAACGGTCCAACCCCCGTGTCTCTACGATGTTCTGATGCGGAGATATAAGGCTTTGTTTACTCTGTTGCTAGGGTACTGTATTTGGTTGCTAGGGAAAAAATGGGCATCCCATAATGATTACACTCCGAGTCACGAGTCAAACGGTCCAACCCCCGTGTCTCTACGATGTTCTGATGCGGAGATATAAGGCTTTGTTTACTCTGTTGCTAGGGTACTGTATTTGGTTGCTAGGGAAAAATTGGCATCCCATAATGATTACACTCTGAGTCACGAGTCAAACGGTCCAACCCCCGTGTCTCTACGATGTTCTGATGCGGAGATATAAGGCTTTGTTTACTCTGTTGCTAGGGTACTGTATTTGGTTGCTAGGGAAAAAATTGGCATCCCATAATGATTACACTCTGAGTCACGAGTCAAACGGTCCAACCCCCGTGTCTCTACGATGTTCTGATGCGGAGATATAAGGCTTTGTTTACTCTGTTGCTAGGGTACTGTATTTGGTTGCTAGGGAAAAAATGGGCATCCCATAATGATTACACTCCGAGTCACGAGTCAAACGGTCCAACCCCCGTGTCTCTACGATGTTCTGATGCGGAGATATAAGGCTTTGTTTACTCTGTTGCTAGGGTACTGTATTTGGTTGCTAGGGAAAAAATTGGCATCCCATAATGATTACACTCTGAGTCACGAGTCAAACGGTCCAACCCCCGTGTCTCTACGATGTTCTGATGCGGAGATATAAGGCTTTGTTTACTCTGTTGCTAGGGTACTGTATTTGGTTGCTAGGGAAAAAAATGGCATCCCATAATGATTACACTCTGAGTCACGAGTCAAACGGTCCAACCCCCGTGTCTCTACGATGTTCTGATGCGGAGATATAAGGCTTTGTTTACTCTGTTGCTAGGGTACTGTATTTGGTTGCTAGGGGCGTGGCTTAAAAGCTTTGGGAATATCCTGATAGACTGATTGGATGTCTGAGTAAAATGAGCCCACCCCCTTGTCTTTACGACATTGTAAAGCAAAGATATCCCATCTGGAACTTTTTTATTCCCTTATATGGGCATGTTTCCTGCCCCATTACAAGTCAATGGGAAAATTTGGGTGCCTTCTACACCCCAGGGGTACAACTTACACCCCATTGTGATCCATGTTCTTACAGAGTCTACCACCGTCTTCAAATAATGTAACCCACATGTTTCTACAAAATCCTCGCTCGTACCTATGACCCGTCAAAGTTTTTGCAATGTTAAGTCTATGGGATTTTCCCCCATTGACTTTTCATTGGGGCACTTTTGGGCGCCTCTTACACCCCAGGGGTACAAGTTACACCCCAATGTGATGTATGTTCTTACAGAGTCTACCACCCTCTTCAAATGTTGTAACCCACATGTTTCTACAAAATCCTCGAGCGGAGCTATGACTCGTCAAAGTTGGGCGCAATGTTAAGTCAATGGGATTTTTCGGGTGGTTTTTCGCCCCCCTTTCGGAAATCCTGCACCCGATCGCTTATAAAAGTCATAGCACACCTCTCCTCAATAAGCCGGTCGATTTGAGCCCTTTTTCATGGGTCTACGACAAACCGTGCGGGACGAGTTAGGTGCCGAAAAAACGTGCAGATGTAAGAATAAAATATAACTAGATAGGTACATTTCCTGAAGAAAATGTGAGTGGTGCTTGCCGTGGCAAATTTCGGGGGACAATTTATGATTATACTCCAAGCCAAAAGTGAAACGGTCCAACCCCTGTGTCTCTACGATGTTCTGATGCAGAGATATAAGGCTTTGTTTACTGTGTTGCTAGGGTACTGTATTTGGTTGCTAGGGAAAAAATTGGCATCCACTAGTGATTACACTCCGAGTCACGAGTCAAACGGTCCAACCCCCGTGTCTCTACGATGTTCTGATGTGGAGATATTAGGCTTTGTTTATTCGGTTGCTAGGGTACTGTATTTGGTTGCTAGGGAAAAATGGCATCCACTAGTGATTACACTTCGAGTCACGAGTCAAACGGTCCAACCCCCGTGTCTCTACGATGTTCTGATGTGGAGATATAAGGCTTTGTTTATTCCGTTGCTAGGTGTTCATATTTGGTTGCTAGGGGCGTGGCTTAACACCTCTTGGCATTAACTAGTGAATACCCTTCGAGTCACGAGTAAAACGGTCCAACCCCCGTGTCTCTACGATGTTCTGATGTGGAGATATTAGGCTTTGTTTATTCGGTTGCTAGGGTACTGTATTTGGTTGCTAGGGGAAAAAATGGCATCCACTAGTGATTACCCTTCGAGTCACGAGTAAAACGGTCCAACCCCCTTGTCTCTACGATGTTCTGATGCGAAGATATAAGGCTTTGTTTATTCCGTTGCTAGGGTGTTCATATTTGGTTGCTAGGGGCGTGGCTTAACACCTCTTGGCATTAACTAGTGAATACCCTTCGAGTCACGAGTAAAACGGTCCAACCCCCGTGTCTCTACGATGTTCTGATGTGGAGATATTAGGCTTTGTTTATTCGGTTGCTAGGGTACTGTATTTGGTTGCTAGGGAAAAAAATGGCATCCACTAGTGATTACCCTCCGAGTCACGAGTCAAACGGTCCAACCCCCGTGTCTCTACGATGTTCTGATGCGGAGATATAAGGCTTTGTTTACTCTGTTGCTAGGGTACTGTATTTGGTTGCTAGGGAAAAAAATTGCATCCACTAGTGATTACCCTCCGAGTCATGAGTCAAACGGTCCAACCCCCGTGTCTCTACGATGTTCTGATGCGGAGATATAAGGCTTTGTTTACTCTGTTGCTAGGGTACTGTATTTGGTTGCTAGGGGAAAAAATGGCATCCACTAGTGATTACCCTCCGAGTCACGAGTCAAACGGTCCAAACCCCATGTCTCTACGATGTTCTGATGCGGAGATATAAGGCTTTGTTTACTCTGTTGCTAGGGTACTGTATTTGGTTGCTAGGGAAAAAAATGGGATCCACTAGTGATTATCCTCCGAGTCATGAGTCAAACGGTCCAACCCCCATGTCTCTACGATGTTCTGATGTGGAGATATAAGGCTTTGTTTACTCTGTTGCTAGGGTACTGTATTTGGTTGCTAGGGGCGTGGCTTGGGAGTGGCCAATGATGTGCCCAGTGATTACACTCCGAGTCTCAAGTAAAACGGTCCAACACCGTGTCTCTACGATGTTCTGATGCGGAGATATAAGGCTTTGTTTACTCTGTTGCTAGGGTACTGTATTTGGTTGCTAGGGGCGTGGCTTGGGAGTGGCCAATTATGTGCCCAGTGATTACACTCCGAGTCACAAGTAAAACGGTCCAACCCCCGTGTCTCTACGATGTTCTGATGTGGAGATATAAGGCTTTGTTTACTCTGTTGCTAGGGTACTGTATTTGGTTGCTAGGGGCGTGGCTTGGGAGTGGCCAATGATGTGCCCAGTGATTACACTCCGAGTCACAAGTAAAACGGTCCAAACCCCGTGTCTCTACGATGTTCTGATGCGGAGATATAAGGCTTTGTTTATTCGGTTGCTAGGGTGCTCAAATTTGGTTGCTAGGGGCGTGGCTTGGGAGTGGCCAATGATGTGCCCAATTGTTACACCCCTAGTCACAAGTAAAACGGTCCAACCCCGTGTCTCTACGATGTTCTGATGCCGAGATATAACTGTTTGTATTTTATGTTGCTAGGGTGCTCAAAAGTGGTTGCTAGGGGCGTGGCTTAGTAAGTCTGTAAGGATCCTGAGAGACTGATTGGATGCCTGAGTAAAATGAGCCCACCCCCATGTCTCTATGACACTGTGGTGGAAAGATATCCATCCGGGCATTTTATAATGGCAGTCTATGGCATAGGTTGCTAGGGTGCCCAAAATGGTTGCTATGGTAACCTTACACCCCATTGTGGGGGACGTCCTGACAGAGTCTAGCACCCTCTTCAAATTTAGTAACCCACATGTTTCTATGAAATCCTGGCTCGGACCTATGACCCGTCAAAATTTTTGCAATGGTAAGTCTATGGGATTTTGCCCCATTGACTTTTCATTGGGGCACTTTTGGGCACCTCTTACACCCCAGGGGTACAACTTACACCCCATTGTGATCCATGTTCTTACAGAGCCTACCACCCTCTTCAAATGTTGTAACCCACATGTTTCTACAAAATCCTCGAGAGGAGCTATGACTTGTCAAAGTTGGGCGCAATGTTAAGTCAATGGGATTTTTTGGGTGGTTTTTCGCCCCCCTTTCGGAAATCCTGCACCCGATCGCTTATAAAAGTCATAGCACACCTCTCCTCAATAAGCCGGTCGATTTGAGCCCTAATTTATGGGTCTACGACAAACCGTGTGGGACGAGTTACGCGCCGAAAAAGTGTGCAGACATAAGAATAATAAGATATAATAATAATAATAAGTATGAGCAATAATAATAGTGATGCCTTGCATAAATGCAAGCACCACTAATAATATCCCTGAGGAATAGTAATAGTGATGCCTTGCATAAATGCAAGCACCACTAATAATAATAACTAGATATGCAATTCCCAAGGAATTACCAGTGCATGAAAATGCAAAAAGTTGATTGACAGAAATGTAAAAGAAATTTAGTCTAGTCGTTTACCTGGCTGTTGACATGTTTTAGTGTGAAGCTAGCATGATTTAAAAAAGTTATCATGATGAAATATGATGCTAGCATGATTAGCATGATTCAGCATGACGTTAGCATGATGCTAGCATGATTAGCATGAAGCTAGCATGAAGCTAGCATGATTAGCATGATGCTAGCATGATTAGCATAAAGCTAGCATGATTAGCATGAAGCTAACACGATGCTAGCATGATTAGCATGAAGCTAGCACGATGCTAGCATGATTAGCATGAAGCTAGCATGAAGCTAGCACGATGCTAGCATGATTAGCATGAAGCTAGCATGATTAGCATGAAGCTAGCACGATGCTAGCATGAGTAGCATGAAGCTAGCACGATGCTAGCATGATTAGCATGAAGCTAGCACGATGCTAATATGATTAGCATGAAGCTAGCACAATGCTAGCATGATTAGCATGAAGCTAGCACGATGCTAGCATGATTAGCATGAAGCTAGCATGATTAGCATGAAGCTAGCACGATGCTAGCATGATTAGCATGAAGCTAGCACGATGCTAGCATGATTAGCATGAAGCTAGCACGATGCTAATATGATTAGCATGAAGCTAGCACGATGCTAGCATGATTAGCATGAAGCTAGCACGATGCTAGCATGATTAGCATGAAGCTAGCACGATGCTAGCATGATTAGCATGAAGCTAGCACGATGTTAGCATGCATAGCATGAAGCTAGCACGATGCTAACATGATTAGCATGAAGCTAGCACGATGCTAGCATGATTAGCATGAAGCTAGCACGATGCTAGCATGATTAGCATGAAGCTAGCACGATGCTAGCCTGATTAGCATGAAGCTAGCACGATGCTAGCATGATTAGCATGAAGCTAGCACGATGCTAGCATGATTAGCATGAAGCTAGCACGATGCTAGCATGATTAGCATGAAGCTAGCACGATGCTAGCATGATTAGCATGAAGCTAGCACAATGCTAGCATGATTAGCATGAAGCTAGCACGATGCTAGCATGATTAGCATGAAGCTAGCATAATTTGCATGAAGCTAGCATGATGCTAGCATGATTACCATGAAGTTAGCATGAATTTAGCATGAAATTAGCATGATCCTAGCATTATTAGCATGATGCTAGCATGATTAAGATGATGCTAGCATGATTAGCATGAAGCTAGCATGATTTAGCATGAAGCTAACAAGATTTAACATGAAGCTAGCATGATTTAGCATTAAGTTAGCAAGATTTATTATGAAATTAGCATAAAGCTAGCATGAAACTAACACGAAGCTAGCATGACTTAGCATGAAGCTAGCATGAAGCTAATATGACCCAAAGACCCAACCCCCATGTCTCTATGATGTCCGGATCCAGAGATATAAGGCTTTGTTTATTATGTTGCTAGGCTGCTCATATTTGGTTGCTAGGGGCGTGGCTTAATACCTCAATAAGGATGGTGAGAGACTGATTGGATGCCTGAGTAAAATGAGCCCACCCCCATGTCTCTGTGACACTGTGCTGCAAAGATATCCATCTGGGCATTTTATAATTGCAGTCTATGGGAGATGTTGCTAGGGTGCCCAAAATGGTTGCTAGGGGCGTGGCTTGATAGCTCAATAAGGATCCTAAGGGACTGATTGGATGCCTGAGTAAAATGAGCCCACCCCCATGTTTCTATGACACTGCGCTGCAAAGATATCCCATCCGGGACGTTTTTAGTTCCTTATATGGGCATGATTCCTGCCCCATTATAAGTCTATGGGGAAATTTGGGGACCTCTTACACCCCAGGGGTACAACTTACACCCCATTGTGAGGTATGTTCTTACAGAGCCTGCCAGCCTCTTCAAATGTGGCAAGTCACAAGTTTCTGTGAAATTCTAGGTCTGAGCTACGACTCGTCAAAGTTTGTCTCCATGTTAAGTCAATGGGATTTTTCGGCTGCTTTTTCGCCCCTGGGGCAAAGACCGTACCCCCGATCGCTTATAAAAGTCATAGCACACTATTCCCGAATAGTCCGCACGTTTGAGAGTTTGAATGAAGTTTCTAAGTTAAGCGGTTCGAGCCGTATTAATTGCGGAAATTTGGTTGGAAGAATAATAATAACTAGATAGGTACATTTCCTGAAGAAAATGTGAGTGGTGCTTGCCGTGGCAAAATTCTGGAGATCATATGTGATTATACTCCAAGCCAAAAGTAAAACGATCCAACTCCCGTGTCTCTACGATGTTCTGATGCGGAGATATAAGGCTTTGTTTACTCTGTTGCTAGGGTACTGTATTTGGTTGCTAGGGAAAAAAAATGGCATCCACTAGTGATTACCCTCCGAGTCACGAGTCAAACGGTCCAAACCCCGTGTCTCTACGATGTTCTGATGCGGAGATATAAGGCTTTGTTTAGTCTGTTGCTAGGGTACTGTATTTGGTTGCTAGGGAAAAAAATGGCATCCACTAGTGATTACCCTCCGAGTCACGAGTCAAACGGTCCAACCCCCGTGTCTCTATGATGTTCTGATGCGGAGATATAAGGCTTTGTTTACTCTGTTGCTAGGGTACTGTATTTGGTTGCTAGGGAAAAAAATTGCATCCACTAGTGATTACCCTCCGAGTCATGAGTCAAACGGTCCAACCCCCGTGTCTCTACAATGTTCTGATGCGGAGATATAAGGCTTTGTTTACTCTGTTGCTAGGGTACTGTATTTGGTTGCTAGGGAAAAAAATGGGATCCACTAGTGATTACCCTCCGAGTCACGAGTCAAACGGTCCAAACCCCATGTCTCTACGATGTTCTGATGCGGAGATATAAGGCTTTGTTTACTCTGTTGCTAGGGTACTGTATTTGGTTGCTAGGGGCGTGGCTTGGGAGTGGCCAATTATGTGCCCAGTGATTACACTCCGAGTCACAAGTAAAACGGTCCAACCCCCGTGTCTCTACGATGTTCTGATGCGGAGATATAAGGCTTTGTTTACTCTGTTGCTAGGGTACTGTATTTGGTTGCTAGGGGCGTGGCTTGGGAGTGGCCAATGATGTGCCCAGTGATTACACTCCGAGTCACAAGTAAAACGGTCCAAACCCCGTGTCTCTACGATGTTCTGATGCGGAGATATAAGGCTTTGTTTATTCGGTTGCTAGGGTGCTCAAATTTGGTTGCTAGGGGCGTGGCTTGGGAGTGGCCAATGATGTGCCCAATTGTTACACCCCTAGTCACAAGTAAAACGGTCCAACCCCTGTGTCTCTACGATGTTCTGATGCCGAGATATAACTGTTTGTATTTTATGTTGCTAGGGTGCTCAAAAGTGGTTGCTAGGGGCGTGGCTTAGTAAGTCTGTAAGGATCCTGAGAGACTGATTGGATGCCTGAGTAAAATGAGCCCACCCCCATGTCTCTATGACACTGTGGTGCGAAGATATCCATCTAGGCATTTTATAATGGCAGTCAATGGTATAGGTTGCTAGGGTGCCCAAAATGGTTGCTATGGTAACCTTACACCCCATTGTGGGGGACGTCCTGACAGAGTCTAGCACCCTCTTCAAATTTAGTAACCCACATGTTTCTATGAAATCCTGGCTCGGACCTATGACCCGTCAAAATTTTTGCAATGGTAAGTCTATGGGATTTTGCCCCATTGACTTTTCATTGGGACACTTTTGGGCACCTCTTACACCCCAGGGGTACAACTTACACCCCATTGTGATCTATGTTTTTACAGAGCCTACCACCCTCTTCAAATGTTGTAACCCACATGTTTCTACAAAATCCACGAGCGGAGCTATGACCCATCAAAGTTGGGCCCAATGTTAAGTCAATGGGATTTTGGGGGTGGTTTTACGCCCCCCTTTCGGAAATCCTGCACCCGATCCCTTATAAAAGTCATAGCACACCTCTCCTCAATAATCCGGTCGATTTGAGCCCTCTTTCATGGGTCTACAACAAAGCGTGCGGGACGAGTTAATTGCCGAAAAAAGTGTCCGGATGTAAGAATAAAATATAATAATAATAACTAGATAGGTACATTTCCTGAAGAAAATGTGAGTGGTGCTTGCCGTGGCAAAATTCTGGGGACCATATATGATTATACTCCAAGCCAAAAGTTAAACGATCCAACTCCCGTGTCTGTACGATGTTCTGATGTGGAGATATAAGGCTGTGTTTATCCGGTTGCTAGGGTACTGTATTTGGTTGCTAGGGAAAAATTTGGCATCCCATAATGATTACACTCTGAGTCACGAGTCATACGGTCCAACCCCCGTGTCTCAACGATGTTCTGGTGCAGAGATATAAGGCTTTGTTTATTCGGTTGCTAGGGTACTGTATTTGGTTGCTAGGGAAAATTTTGACATCCCATAATGATTACACTCTGAGTCACGAGTCAAACGGTCCAACCCCCGTGTCTCTACGATGTTCTGATGCGGAGATATAAGGCTTTGTTTACTCTGTTGCTAGGGTACTGTATTTGGTTGCTAGGGAAAAAATTGGCATCCCATAATGATTACACTCTGAGTCACGAGTCAAACGGTCCAACCCCCATGTCTCTACGATGTTCTGATGCGGAGATATAAGGCTTTGTTTACTCTGTTGCTAGGGTACTGTATTTGGTTGCTAGGGAAAAAATTGGCATCCCATAATGATTACACTCTGAGTCACGAGTCAAACGGTCCAACCCCCATGTCTCTACGATGTTCTGATGCTGAGATATAAGGCTTTGTTTACTCTGTTGCTAGGGTACTATATTTGGTTGCTAGGGAAAAAATTGGCATCCCATAATGATTACAATCTGAGTCACGAGTCAAACGGTCCAACCCCCGTGTCTCTACGATGTTCTGATGTGGAGATATAAGGCTTTGTTTACTCTGTTGCTAGGGTACTGTATTTGGTTGCTAGGGAAAAAATTGGCATCTCATAGTGATTACCCGCCGAGTCACGAGTCAAACGGTCCAACCCCCGTGTCTCTACGATGTTCTGATGCGGAGATATAAGGCTTTGTTTACTCTGTTGCTAGGGTACTGTATTTGGTTGCTAGGGAAAAATTGGCATCCCATAATGATTACACTCTGAGTCACGAGTCAAACGGTCCAACCCCCATGTCTCTACGATGTTCTGATGCGGAGATATAAGGCTTTGTTTACTCTGTTGCTAGGGTACTGTATTTGGTTGCTAGGGGCGTGGCTTGGGAGTGGCCAATGATGTACCCAGTGATTACACTCCGAGTCACAAGTAAAACGGTCCAACCCCCGTGTCTCTACGATGTTCTGATGCGGAGATATAAGGCTTTGTTTACTCTGTTGCTAGGGTACTGTATTTGGTTGCTAGGGGCGTGGCTTGGGAGTGGCCAATTATGTGCCCAGTGATTACAATCCGAGTCACAAGTAAAACGGTCCAACCCCCGTGTCTCTACGATGTTCTGATGCGGAGATATAAGGCTTTGTTTACTCTGTTGCTAGGGTACTGTATTTGGTTGCTAGGGGCGTGGCTTGGGAGTGGCCAATGATTTGCCCAGTGATTACACTCCGAGTCACAAGTAAAACGGTCCAAACCCCGTGTCTCTACGATGTTCTGATGCGGAGATATAAGGCTTTGTTTATTCGGTTGCTAGGGTGCTCAAATTTGGTTGCTAGGGGCGTGGCTTGGGAGTGGCCAATGATGTGCCCAATTGTTACACCCCTAGTCACAAGTAAAACGGTCCAACCCCCGTGTCTCTACGATGTTCTGATGCCGAGATATAACTGTTTGTATTTTATGTTGCTAGGGTGCTCAAAAGTGGTTGCTAGGGGCGTGGCTTAGTAAGTCTGTAAGGATCCTGAGAGACTGATTGGATGCCTGAGTAAAATGAGCCCACCCCCATGTCTCTATGACACTGTGGTGCAAAGATATCCATCCGGGCATTTTATAATGGCAGTCTATGGTATAGGTTGCTAGGGTGCCCAAAATGGTTGCTATGGTAACCTTACACCCCATTGTGGGGGACGTCCTGACAGAGTCTAGCACCCTCTTCAAATTTAGTAACCCACATGTTTCTATGAAATCCTGGCTCGGACCTATGACCCGTCAAAATTTTTGCAATGGTAAGCCTATGGGATTTTGCCCCATTGACTTTTCATTGGGGCACTTTTGGGCACCTCTTACACCCCAGGGGTACAACTTACACCCCATTGTGATCCATGTTCTTACAGAGCCTACCACCCTCTTCAAATGTTGTAACCCACATGTTTCTACAAAATCCTCGAGCGGAGCTATGACTCGTCAAAGTTGGGCGCAATGTTAAGTCAATGGGATTTTTTGGGTGGTTTTTCGCCCCCCTTTCGGAAATCCTGCACCCGATCGCTTATAAAAGTCATAGCACACCTCTCCTCAATAAGCCGGTCGATTTGAGCCCTAATTTATGGGTCTACGACAAAGCGTGCGGGACGAGTTACGCGCCGAAAAAGTGTCCAGAAAAAGAATAATAATAATAATAATAATAATAATAAGTATGCAAGATAGTAATAGTGATGCTTTGCATAAATGCAAGCACCACTAATAATATCCCTGAGCAATAGTAATAGTGATGCTTTGCATAAATGCAAGCACCACTAATAACTAGATAGGTACATTTCCTGAAGAAAATGTGAGTGGTGCTTGCTGTGGCAAAATTCTGGAGATCATATATGATTATACTCCAAGCCAAAAGTAAAACGATCCAACTCCCATGTCTCTACGATGTTCTGATGCGGAGATATAAGGCTTTGTTTACTCTGTTGCTAGGGTACTGTATTTGATTGCTAGGGAAAAAAATGGCATCCACTAGTGATTACCCTCCGAGTCACGAGTCAAACGGTCCAAACCCCGTGTCTCTACGATGTTCTGATGCGGAGATATAAGGCTTTGTTTACTCTGTTGCTAGGGTACTGTATTTGGTTGCTAGGGAAAAAATGGCATCCACTAGTGATTACCCTCCGAGTCACGAGTCAAACGGTCCAAACCCCGTGTCTCTACGATGTTCTGATGCGGAGATATAAGGCTTTGTTTACTCTGTTGCTAGGGTACTGTATTTGGTTGCTAGGGAAAAAAATGGCATCCACTAGTGATTACCCTCCGAGTCACAAGTCAAACGGTCCAACCCCCGTGTCTCTACGATGTTCTGATGCGGAGATATAAGGCTTTGTTTACTCTGTTGCTAGGGTACTGTATTTGGTTGCTAGGGAAAAAAATTGCATCCACTAGTGATTACCCTCCGAGTCACGAGTCAAACGGTCCAACCCCCGTGTCTCTACGATTTTCTGATGCGGAGATATAAGGCTTTGTTTACTCTGTTGCTAGGGTACTGTATTTGGTTGCTAGGGAAAAAAATGGCATCCACTAGTGATTACCCTCCGAGTCACGAGTCAAACGGTCCAAACCCCATGTCTCTACGATGTTCTGATGCGGAGATATAAGGCTTTGTTTACTCTGTTGCTAGGGTACTGTATTTGGTTGCTAGGGAAAAAAATGGCATCCACTAGTGATTACCCTCCGAGTCACGAGTCAAACGGTCCAACCCCCGTGTCTCTACGATGTTCTGATGCGAAGATATAAGGCTTTGTTTACTCTGTTGCTAGGGTACTGTATTTGGTTGCTAGGGAAAAAAATGGCATCCACTAGTGATTACCCTCCGAGTCATGAGTCAAACGGTCCAACCCCCATGTCTCTACGATGTTCTGATGTGGAGATATAAGGCTTTGTTTACTCTGTTGCTAGGGTACTGTATTTGGTTGCTAGGGGCGTGGCTTGGGAGTGGCCAATGATGGGCCCATTGATTACACTCCGAGTCACAAGTAAAACGGTCCAACCCCCGTGTCTCTACGATGTTCTGATGCGGAGATATAAGGCTTTGTTTACTCTGTTGCTAGGGTACTGTATTTGGTTGCTAGGGGCGTGGCTTGGGAGTGGCCAATTATGTGCCCAGTGATTACACTCCGAGTCACAAGTAAAACGGTCCAACCCCCGTGTCTCTACGATGTTCTGATGCGGAGATATAAGGCTTTGTTTACTCTGTTGCTAGGGTATTGTATTTGGTTGCTAGGGGCGTGGCTTGGGAGTGGCCAATGATGTGCCCAGTGATTACACCCCGAGTCACAAGTAAAACGGTCCAAACCCCGTGTCTCTACGATGTTCTGATGCGGAGATATAAGGCTTTGTTTATTCGGTTGCTAGGGTGCTCAAATTTGGTTGCTAGGGGCGTGGCTTGGGAGTGGCCAATGATGTGCCCAATTGTTACACCCCTAGTCACAAGTAAAACGGTCCAACCCCCGTGTCTCTACGATGTTCTGATGCCGAGATATAACTGTTTTTATTTTATGTTGCTAGGGTGCTCAAAAGTGGTTGCTAGGGGCGTGGCTTAGTAAGTCTGTAAGGATCCTGAGAGACTGATTGGATGCCTGAGTAAAATGAGCCCACCCCCATGTCTCTATGACACTGTGGTGCAAAGATATCCATCCGGGCATTTTATAATGGCAGTCTATGGTATAGGTTGCTAGGGTGCCCAAAATGGTTGCTATGGTAACCTTACACCCCATTGTGGGGGACGTCCTGACAGAGTCTAGCACCCTCTTGAAATTTAGTAACCCACATGTTTCTATGAAATCCTGGATCGGACCTATGACCCGTCAAAATTTTTGCAATGGTAAGTCTATGGGATTTTGCCCCATTGACTTTTCATTGGGGCACTTTTGGGCACCTCTTACACCCCAGGGGTACAACTTACACCCCATTGTGATCCATGTTCTTACAGAGCCTACTACCCTCTTTAAATGTTGTAACCCACATGTTTCTACAAAATCCTCGAGCGGAGCTATGACTCGTCAAAGTTGGGCGCAATGTTAAGTCAATGGGATTTTTTGGGTGGTTTTTCGCCCCCCTTTCGGAAATCCTGCACCCGATCGCTTATAAAAGTCATAGCACACCTCTCCTCAATAAGCCGGTCGATTTGAGCCCTAATTTATGGGTCTACAACAAAGCGTGCGGGACGAGTTACGCGCCGAAAAAGTGTCCAGAAAAAGAAGAATAATAATAATAACTAGATAGGTACATTTCCTGAAGAAAATGTGAAGTGGTGCTTGCTGTGGCAAATTTCGGGGGACAATATATGATTATACTCCAAGCCAAAAGTAAGACAATTCAACCCACATGTCTCTACGATATTCTGATGCGAAGATATAAGGCTTTGTTTATTCGGTTGCTAGGGTACTGTATTTGGTTGCTAGGGAGAAAATTGGCATCCACTAGTGATTACACTCCGAGTCACGAGTCAAACGGTCCAAACCCCGTGTCTCTACGATGTTCTGATGCGGAGATATAAGGGTTTGTTTACTCTGTTGTTAGGGTACTGTATTTGGTTGCTAAGGAAAAAAATGGCATCCACTAGTGATTACCGTCCGAGTCACGAGTCAAACGATCATACCCCCGTGTCTCTACGATGTTCTGATGCGGAGATATAAGGCTTTGTTTACTCTGTTGCTAGGGTACTGTATTTGGTTGCTAGGGAAAAAATGGCATCCACTAGTGATTACCCTCCGAGTCACGAGTCAAACGGTCCAAACCCCGTGTCTCTACGATGTTCTGATGCGGAGATATAAGGCTTTGTTTACTCTGTTGCTAGGGTACTGTATTTGGTTGCTAGGGAAAAAAATGGCATCCACTAGTGATTACCCTCCGAGTCACGAGTCAAACGGTCCAACCCCCGTGTCTCTACGATGTTCTGATGCGGAGATATAAGACTTTGTTTACTCTGTTGCTAGGGTACTGTATTTGGTTGCTAGGAAAAAAATTGCATCCACTGGTGATTACCCTCCGAGTCATGAGTCAAACGGTCCAACCCCCGTGTCTCTACGATGTTCTGATGCGGAGATATAAGGCTTTGTTTACTCTGTTGCTAGGGTACTGTATTTGGTTGCTAGGGAAAAAAATGGCATCCACTAGTGATTACCCTCCGAGTCACGAGTCAAACGGTCCAAACCCCATGTCTCTACGATGTTCTGATGCGGAGATATAAGGCTTTGTTTACTCTGTTGCTAGGGTACTGTATTTGGTTGCTAGGGAAAAAAATGGCATCCACTAGTGATTACCCTCCGAGTCATGAGTCAAACGGTCCAACCCCCATGTCTCTACGATGTTCTGATGCGGAGATATAAGGCTTTGTTTACTCTGTTGCTAGGGTACTGTATTTGGTTGCTAGGGGCGTGGCTTGGGAGTGGCCAATGATGTGCCCAGTGATTACACTCCGAGTCACAAGTAAAACGGTCCAACCCCCGTGTCTCTACGATGTTCTGATGCGGAGATATAAGGCTTTGTTTACTCTGTTGCTAGGGTACTGTATTTGGTTGCTAGGGGCGTGGCTTGGGAGTGGCCAATTATGTGCCCAGTGATTACACTCCGAGTCACAAGTAAAACGGTCCAACCCCCGTGTCTCTACGATGTTCTGATGCGGAGATATAAGGCTTTGTTTACTCTGTTGCTAGGGTACTGTATTTGGTTGCTAGGGGCGTGGCTTGGGAGTGGCCAATGATGTGCCCAGTGATTACACTCCGAGTCACAAGTAAAACGGTCCAAACCCCGTGTCTCTACGATGTTCTGATGCGGAGATATAAGGCTTTGTTTATTCGGTTGCTAGGGTGCTCAAATTTGGTTGCTAGGGGCGTGGCTTGGGAGTGGCCAATGATGTGCCCAATTGTTACACCCCTAGTCACAAGTAAAACGGTCCAACCCCCGTGTCTCTAAGATGTTCTGATGCCGAGATATAACTGTTTGTATTTTATGTTGCTAGGGTGCTCAAAAGTGGTTGCTAGGGGCGTGGCTTAGTAAGTCTGTAAGTATCCTGAGAGACTGATTGGATGCCTGAGTAAAATGAGCCCACCCCCATGTCTCTATGACACTGTGGTGCGAAGATATCCATCTAGGCATTTTATAATGGCAGTCAATGGTATAGGTTGCTAGGGTGCCCAAAATGGTTGCTATGGTAACCTTACACCCCATTGTGGGGTACGTCCTGACAGAGTCTAGCACCCTTTTCAAATTTAGTAACCCACATGTTTCTATGAAATCCTGCCTCGGACCTATGACCCGTCAAAATTTTTGCAATGGTAAGTCTATGGGATTTTGCCCCATTGACTTTTCATTGGGACACTTTTGGGCACCTCTTACACCCCAGGGGTACAACTTACACCCCATTGTGATCTATGTTTTTACAGAGCCTACCACCCTCTTCAAATGTTGTAACCCACATGTTTCTACAAAATCCACGAGCGGAGCTATGACCCATCAAAGTTCTGCCCAATGTTAAGTCAATGGGATTTTGGGGGTGGTTTTACGCCCCCCTTTCGGAAATCCTGCACCCGATCCCTTATAAAAGTCATAGCACACCTCTCCTCAATAATCCGGTCGATTTGAGCCCTCTTTCATGGGTCTACAACAAAGCGTGCGGGACGAGTTAATCGCCGAAAAAAGTGTCCGGATGTAAGAATAAAATATAATAATAATAATAATATCCCTGAGCAATAGTAATAGTGATGCTTTGCATAAATGCAAGCACCACTAACTAGATAGGTACATTTCCTGAAGAAAATGTGAGTGGTGCTTGCCGTGGCAAATTTCGGGGGACAATATATGATTATACTTCAAGCCAAAAGTAAAACAATTCAACCCACATGTCTCTACGATATTCTGATGCGAAGATATAAGGCTTTGTTTATTCGGTTGCTAGGGTACTGTATTTGGTTGCTAGGGAGAAAATTGGCATCCACTACTGATTACACTCCGAGATACGACTCAAACGGTCCAACCCCCGTGTCTCTACGATGTTCTGATGCGGAGATATAAGGCTTTGTTTACTCTGTTGCTAGGGTACTGTATTTGGTTGCTAGGGAAAAAATTGGCATCCACTAGTGATTACACTCCGAGATACGACTCAAACGGTCCAACCCCCGTGTCTCTGCAATGTTCTGATGTGGAGATAAAAGGCTTTGTTTACTTTGTTGCTAGGGTAATGTATTTGGTTGCTAGGGAGAAAATTGGCATCCACTAGTGATTACACTCCGAGTCACGAGTCAAACGGTCCAACCCCCGTGTCTCTACGATGTTCTGATGCGGAGATATAAGGCTTTGTTTACTCTGTTGCTAGGGTACTGTATTTGGTTGCTAGGGAAAAAAATGGCATCCACTAGTGATTACCCTCCGAGTCACGAGTCAAACGGTCCAAACCCCGTGTCTCTACGATGTTCTGATGCGGAGATATAAGGCTTTGTTTACTCTGTTGCTAGGGTACTGTATTTGGTTGCTAGGGAAAAAAAATTGATCCACTAGTGATTACCCTCCGAGTCATGAGTCAAACGGTCCAACCCCCGTGTCTCTACGATGTTCTGATGCGGAGATATAAGGCTTTGTTTACTCTGTTGCTAGGGTACTGTATTTGGTTGCTAGGGAAAAAAATGGCATCCACTAGTGATTACCCTCCGAGTCACGAGTCAAACGGTCCAAACCCCATGTCTCTACGATGTTCTGATGCGGAGATATAAGGCTTTGTTTACTCTGTTGCTAGGGTACTGTATTTGGTTGCTAGGGGAAAAAATGGCATCCACTAGTGATTACCCTCCGAGTCATGAGTCAAACGGTCCAACCCCCATGTCTCTACGATGTTCTGATGTGGAGATATAAGGCTTTGTTTACTCTGTTGCTAGGGTACTGTATTTGGTTGCTAGGGGCGTGGCTTGAGAGTGGCCAATGATGTGCCCAGTGATTACACTCCGAGTCACAAGTAAAACGGTCCAACCCCCGTGTCTCTACGATGTTCTGATGCGGAGATATAAGGCTTTGTTTACTCTGTTGCTAGGGTACTGTATTTGGTTGCTAGGGGCGTGGCTTGGGAGTGGCCAATTATGTGCCCAGTGATTACACTCCGAGTCACAAGTAAAACGGTCCAACCCCCGTGTCTCTACGATGTTCTGATGCGGAGATATAAGGCTTTGTTTACTCTGTTGCTAGGGTACTGTATTTGGTTGCTAGGGGCGTGGCTTGGGAGTGGCCAATGATGTGCCCAGTGATTACACTCCGAGTCACAAGTAAAACGGTCCAAACCCCGTGTCTCTACGATGTTCTGATGCGGAGATATAAGGCTTTGTTTATTCGGTTGCTAGGGTGCTCAAATTTGGTTGCTAGGGGCGTGGCTTGGGAGTGGCCAATGATGTGCCCAATTGTTACACCCCTAGTCACAAGTAAAACGGTCCAACCCCCGTGTCTCTACGATGTTCTGATGCCGAGATATAACTGTTTGTATTTTATGTTGCTAGGGTGCTCAAAAGTGGTTGCTAGGGGCGTGGCTTAGTAAGTCTGTAAGGATCCTGAGAGACTGATTGGATGCCTGAGTAAAATGAGCCCATCCCCATGTCTCTATGACACTGTGGTGCAAAGATATCCATCCAGGCATTTTATAATGGCAGTCTATGGTATAGGTTGCTAGGGTGCCCAAAATGGTTGCTATGGTAACCTTACACCCCATTGTGGGGGACGTCCTGACAGAGTCTAGCACCCTCTTCAAATGTAGTAATCCACATGTTTCTATGAAATCCTGGCTCGGACCTATGACCCGTCAAAATTTTTGCAATGGTAAGTCTATGGGATTTTGCCCCATTGACTTTTCATTGGGGCACTTTTGGGCACCTCTTACACCCCAGGGGTACAACTTACACCCCATTGTGATCCATGTTCTTAAAGAGCCTACCACCCTCTTCAAATGTTATAACCCACATGTTTCTACAAAATCCTCGAGCGGAGCTATGACTCGTCAAAGTTGGGCGCAATGTTAAGTCAATGGGATTTTTTGGGTGGTTTTTCGCCCCCCTTTCGGAAATCCTGCACCAGATCGCTTATAAAAGTCATAGCAGTCCTCTCCTCAATAAGCCGGTCGATTTGAGCCCTAATTTATGGGTCTACGACAAAGCGTGCGGGACGAGTTACGCGCCAAAAAAGTGTCCAGAAAAAGAAGAATAATAATAATAACTAGATAGGTACATTTCCTGAAGAAAATGTGAGTGGTGCTTGCCGTGGCAAATTTCAGGGGACAATTTATGATTATACTCCAAGCCAAAAGTAAAATGGTCCAACCCCCGTGTCTCTACGATGTTCTGAAGCAGAGATATAAGGATTTGTTTACTCTGTTGCTAGGGTACTGTATTTGGTTGCTAGGGGAAAAAATGGCATCCACTAGTGATTACCCTCCGTGTCACGAGTCAAACGGTCCAAACCCTGTGTCTCTATGATGTTCTGATGTGGAGATATAAGGCTTTGTTTACTCTGTTGCTAGGGTACTGTATTTGGTTGCTAGGGAAAAAAATGGCACCCACTAGTGATTACATGCCGAGTCACAAGTAAAATGGTCCAACCCCCGTGTCTCTACGATGTTCTGAAGCAGAGATATAAGGCTTTGTTTACTCTGTTGCTAGGGTACTGTATTTGGTTGCTAGGGAAAAAAATGGCATCCACTAGTGATTACCCTCCGAGTCACGAGTCAAACGGTCCAAACCCCGTGTCTCTATGATGTTCTGATGCGGAGATATAAGGCTTTGTTTACTCTGTTGCTAGGGTACTATATTGGGTTGCTAGGGGCGTGGCTTGGGAGTGGCCAATGATGTCGCAAATTATTACGCTCTGAGTCACAAGTAAAATGGTCCAACCCCCGTGTCTCTACGATGTTCTGATGCGGAGATATAAGGCTTTGTTTACTCTGTTGCTAGGGTACTGTATTTGGTTGCTAGGGAAAAAAATGGCATCCACTAGTGATTACCCTCCGAGTCACGAGTCAAACGGTCCAAACCCCATGTCTCTACGATGTTCTGATGCGGAGATATAAGGCTTTGTTTACTCTGTTGCTAGGGTACTATATTTGGTTGCTAGGGGCGTGGCTTGGGAGTGGCCAATGATGTCGCAAGTTATTACGCTCTGAGTCACAAGTAAAATGGTCCAACCCCCGTGTCTCTACGATGTTCTGATGCGGAGAAATAAGGGTTTGTTTATTTGGTTGCTAGGGTGCTCCAATTTGGTTGCTAGGGGCGTGGCTTGGGAGTGGCCAATGATGCGGCCAGTGATTACCCTCCGAGTCACGAGTAAAACGGTCCAACCCCCGTGATTCTATGATGTTCTGATGCAGAGATATAAGGCTTTGTTTATTCGGTTGCTAGGGTGCTCATATTTGGTTGCTAGGGGCGTGGCTTGAGAGTGGCCAATGATGTCGCAAGTTATTACGCTCTGAGTCACAAGTAATATGGTCCAACCCCCGTGTCTCTACGATGTTCTGATGCGGAGAAATAAGGATTTGTTTATTCGGTTGCTAGGGTGCTCCAATTTGGTTGCTAGGGGCGTGGCTTGGGCGTGGCCAATGATGCGGCCAGTGATTACCCTCCGAGTCATGAGTAAAACGATCCAACCCCCGTTATTCTACGATGTTCTGATGCATAGATATAACTCTTCGAATTTTATGTTGCTAGGGTGCTTAAAAGTGGTTGCTAGGGGCGTGGCTTAATAGCTCTGGGACTATCCTGATAATTTGATTGGATGTCTGAGTAAAATGAGCCCACCCCCATGTCTCTACGACATTGTAAAGCGAAGATATTCCATCTGGAACTTTTTTATTCCCTTATATGGGCATGTTTCCTGCCCCATTATAAGTCAATGGGATATTTCGGGTGCCTCTTACACCCCAGGGGTACAACTAACACCCCAATGTGATGTATGTTCTTACAGAGCCTACCACCCTTTTCAAATGTTAGAACCCACATGTTTCTACAAAATCCTCGAGCGGAGCTATGACCCGTCAAAGTTCGGTCCAATGTTAAGTCAATGGGATTTTTGGGGTGATTTTTCGCCCCCCTTTCGGAAATCCAGCACCCGATCGCTTATAAAAGTCATAGCACACCTCTCCTCAATAAACCGGTCAATTTGAGCCCTCATTCATGTGTCTACGACAAACCGTGTGGGACGAGTTACGCGCCGAAAAAGTGTGCAGACATAAGAATAAAATATAACTAGATAGGTACATTTCCTGAAGAAAATGTGAGTGGTGCTTGCCGTGGCAAAATTCAAGGGACAATTTATGATTATACTCCATGCCAAAAGTAAAACGGTCCAACCCCCGTGTCTCTACGATGTTCTGATGCAGAGATATAAGGCTTTGTTTACTCTGTTGCTAGGGTACTGTATTTGGTTGCTAGGGAAAAAAATTGCATCCACTAGTGATTACCCTCCGAGTCACGAGTCAAACGGTCCAAACCCCGTGTCTCTACGATGTTCTGATGCGGAGTTATAAGGCTTTGTTTACTCTGTTGCTAGGGTACTGTATTTGGTTGCTAGGGAAAAAAATGGCATCCACTAGTGATTACCCTCCGAGTCACGAGTCAAACGGTCCAAACCCCGTGTCTCTACGATGTTCTGATGCGGAGATATAAGGCTTTGTTTACTCTGTTGCTAGGGTACTGTATTTGGTTGCTAGGGAAAAAATTGGCATCCACTAGTGATTACACTCCGAGTCACAAGTAAAACGGTCCAACCCCCATGTCTCTACGATGTTCTGATGCGGAGATATAAGGCTTTGTTTATTCGGTTGCTAGGGTACTGTATTTGGTTGCTAGGGAAAAAATTGGCATCCCATAGTGATTACACTCTGAGTCACGAGTCAAACGGTCCAACCCCCGTGTCTCTACGATGTTCTGATGCGGAGATATAAGGCTTTGTTTATTCGGTTGCTAGGGTGCTCAAATTTGGTTGCTAGGGGCGTGCCTTGGGAGTGGCCAATTATGTGCCCAATTGTTACACCCCTAGTCACAAGTAAAACGGTCCAACCCCCGTGTCTCTACGATGTTCTGATGCCGAGATATAACTGTTTGAATTTTATGTTGCTAGGGTGCTCAAAAGTGGTTGCTAGGGGAGTGGCTTGGTAAGTCTTTAAGGATCCTGAGAGACTGATTGGATGCCTGAGTAAAATGAGCCCACCCTCATGTCTCTATGACACTGTGCTACAAAGATATCCATCTGGGCATTTTATAATGGCAGTCTATGGGAGATGTTGCTAGGGTGCCCAAAATGGTTGCTAGGGGCGTGGCTTAATAGCTCTGGGACTCTCCTGAGAGACTGATTGGATGCCTGAGTAAAATAAGCCCACCCCCTTGATTCTACGACACTGTAATTCGAAGATATCCCATCAGGAAAATTCTTATTCCCTTATATGGGCATGTTCCGTGACCCATTATAAGTCAATGGGGCACTTTTGGGCGCCTCCTACACCCCAGGGGTACAACTTTCACCCCATTGTGATGTATGTTCTTACAGAGTCTACCACCCTCTTCAAATGTTGTAACCCACAAGTTTCTACCAAATCCTCGAGCTGAGCTATGACCCGTCAAAGTTGGGCGCAATGTTAAGTCAATGGGATTTTTCGGGTGGTTTTTCGCCCCCCTTTCGAAAATCCTGCACCCGATCCCTTATAAAAGTCATAGCACACCTCTCCTCAATAAACCGGTCATTTTGAGCTATCTTTCATGGGTCTATGACAAACCGTGCGGGACGAGTTACGCGCCGAAAAAAGTGTCCAGAATAAGAATAATAAGAATAAGTATGAGCAATAGTAATAGTGATGCCTTGCATAAATGCAAGCACCACTAATAATAATAATATCCCTGAGGAATAGTAATAGTGATGCCTTGCATAAATGCAAGCACCACTAACTAGATAGGTACATTTCCTGAAGAAAATGTGAAGTGGTGCTTGCCGTGGCAAATTTCGGGGGACAATATATGATTATACTCCAAGCCAAAAGTAAAACAATTCAACCCACATGTCTCTACGATATTCTGATGCGAAGATATAAGGCTTTGTTTATTCGGTTGCTAGGGTACTGTATTTGGTTGCTAGGGAGAAAATTGGCATCCACTAGTGATTACACTCCGAGTCACGAGTCAAACGGTCAAACCCCCGTGTCTCTACGATGTTCTGATGCAGAGATATAAGGCTTTGTTTACTCTGTTGCTAGGGTACTGTATTTGGCTGCTAGGGAAAAAATTGGCATCCACTAGTGATTACACTCCGAGATACGAGTCAAACGGTCCAACCCCCGTGTCTCTACGATGTTCTGATGTGGAGATAAAAGGCTTTGTTTACTCTGTTGCTAGGGTAATGTATTTGGTTGCTAGGGAGAAAATTGGCATCCACTAGTGATTACACTCCGAGTCACAAGTCAAACGGTCCAAACCCTGTGTCTCTACGATGTTCTGATGCGGAGATATAAGGGTTTGTTTACTCTGTTGCTAGGGTACTGTATTTGGTTGCTAGGGAAAAAATGGCATCCACTAGTGATTACCCTCCGAGTCATGAGTCAAACGGTCCAACCCCCGTGTCTCTACGATGTTCTGATGCGGAGATATAAGGCTTTGTTTACTCTGTTGCTAGGGTACTGTATTTGGTTGCTAAGGAAAAAAATGGCATCCACTAGTGATTACCCTCCGAGTCACGAGTCAAACGATCCAACCCCCGTGTCTCTACGATGTTCTGATGCGGAGATATAAGGCTTTGTTTACTCCGTTGCTAGGGTACTGTATTTGGTTGCTAGGGAAAAAAATGGCATCCACTAGTGATTACCCTCCGAGTCACGAGTCAAACGGTCCAAACCCCGTGTCTCTACGATGTTCTGAGGCGGAGATATAAGGCTTTGTTTACTCTGTTGCTAGGGTACTGTATTTGGTTGCTAGGGAAAAAAATGGCATCCACTAGTGATTACCCTCCGAGTCACGAGTCAAACGGTCCAACCCCCGTGTCTCTACGATGTTCTGATGCGGAGATATAAGGCTTTGTTTACTCTGTTGCTAGGGTACTGTATTTGGTTGCTAGGGAAAAAATGGCATCCACTAGTGATTACCCTCCAAGTCATGAGTCAAACGGTCCAACCCCCGTGTCTCTACGATGTTCTGATGTGGAGATATAAGGCTTTGTTTACTCTGTTGCTAGGGTACTGTATTTGGTTGCTAGGGGCGTGGCTTGGGAGTGGCCAATGATGTGCCCAGTGATTACACTCTGAGTCACAAGTAAAACGGTCCAACCCCCGTGTCTCTACGATGTTCTGATGCGGAGATATAAGGCTTTGTTTACTCTGTTGCTAGGGTATTGTATTTGGTTGCTAGGGGCGTGGCTTGGGAGTGGCCAATTATGTGCCCAGTGATTACACTCCGAGTCACAAGTAAAACGGTCCAACCCCCGTGTCTCTACGATGTTCTGATGCGGAGATATAAGGCTTTGTTTACTCTGTTGCTAGGGTACTGTATTTGGTTGCTAGGGGCGTGGCTTGGGAGTGGCCAATGATGTGCCCAGTGATTACACTCCGAGTCACAAGTAAAACGGTCCAAACCCCGTGTCTCTACGATGTTCTGATGCGGAGATATAAGGCTTTGTTTATTCGGTTGCTAGGGTGCTCAAATTTGGTTGCTAGGGGCGTGGCTTGGGAGTGGCCAATGATGTGCCCAATTGTTACACCCCTAGTCACAAGTAAAACGGTCCAAACCCCGTGTCTCTACGATGTTCTGATGCAGAGATATAACTGTTTGTATTTTATGTTGCTAGGGTGCTCAAAAGTGGTTGCTAGGGGCGTGGCTTAGTAAGTCTGTAAGGATCCTGAGAGACTGATTGGATGCCTGAGTAAAATGAGCCCACCCCCATGTCTCTATGACACTGTGGTGCAAAGATATCCATCCGGGCATTTTATAATGGCAGTCTATGGTATAGGTTGCTAGGGTGCCCAAAATGGTTGCTATGGTAACCTTACACCCCATTGTGGGGGACGTCCTGACAGAGTCTAGCACCCTCTTCAAATTTAGTAACCCACATGTTTCTATGAAATCCTGGCTCGGACCTATGACCCGTCAAAATTTTTGCAATGGTAAGTCTATGGGATTTTGCCCCATTGACTTTTCATTGGGGCACTTTTGGGCACCTCTTACACCCCAGGGGTACAACTTACACCCCATTGTGATCCATGTTCTTACAGAGCCTACCACCCTCTTCAAATGTTGTAACCCACATGTTTCTACAAAATCCTCGAGCGGAGCTATGACTCGTCAAAGTTGGGCGCAATGTTAAGTCAATGGGATTTTTCGGGTGGTTTTTCGCCCCCCTTTCGGAAATCCTGCACCCGATCGCTTATAAAAGTCATAGCACACCTCTCCTCAATAAGCCGGTCGATTTGAGCCCTCTTTCATGGGTCTACGACAAACCGTGCGGGACGAGTTAGGTGCCGAAAAAACGTGCAGATGTAAGAATAAAATATAATAATATCCCTGAGGAATAGTAATAGTGATGCTTTGCATAAATGCAAGCACCACTAATAAGTATGCAAGATAGTAATAGTGATGCTTTGCATAAATGCAAGCACCACTAATAACTAGATAGGTACATTTCCTGAAGAAAATGTGAGTGGTGCTTGCCGTGGCAAAATTCTGGGGAACATATATGATTATACTCCAAGCCAAAAGTAAAACGATCCAACTCCTGTGTCTCTACGATGTTCTGATGCTGAGATATTAGGCTTTGTTTACTCTGTTGCTAGGGTACTGTATTTGGTTGCTAGGGAAAAAATTGGCATCCCATAATGATTACACTCTGAGTCACGAGTCAAACGGTCCAACCCCCGTGTCTCTACGATGTTCTGATGCGGAGATATAAGGCTTTGTTTACTCTGTTGCTAGGGTACTGTATTTGGTTGCTAGGGAAAAAATTGGCATCCCATAATGATTACACTCTGAGTCACGAGTCAAACGGTCCAACCCCCGTGTCTCTACGATGTTCTGATGCGGAGATATAAGGCTTTGTTTACTCTGTTGCTAGGGTACTGTATTTGGTTGCTAGGGGCGTGGCTTTGGAGTGGCCAATGATGTGCCCAGTGATTACACTCCGAGTCACAAGTAAAACGGTCCAAACCCCGTGTCTCTACGATGTTCTGATGCGGAGATATAAGGCTTTGTTTACTCTGTTGCTAGGGTACTGTATTTGGTTGCTAGGGGCGTGGCTTGGGAGTGGCCAATGATGAGCCCAGTGATTACACTCCGAGTCACAAGTAAAACGGTCCAACCCCCGTGTCTCTACGATGTTCTGATGCGGAGATATAAGGCTTTGTTTACTCTGTTGCTAGGGTACTGTATTTGGTTGCTAGGGGCGTGGCTTGGGAGTGGCCAATGATGTGCCCAGTGATTACACTCCGAGTCACAAGTAAAACGGTCCAAACCCCGTGTCTCTACGATGTTCTGTTGCGGAGATATAAGGCTTTGTTTATTCGGTTGCTAGGGTGCTCAAATTTGGTTGCTAGGGGCGTGGCTTGGGAGTGGCCAATGATGTGCCCAATTGTTACACCCCTAGTCACAAGTAAAACGGTCCAACCCTCGTGTCTCTAAGATGTTCTGATGCCGAGATATAACTGTTTGTATTTTATGTTGCTAGGGTGCTCAAAAGTGGTTGCTAGGGGCGTGGCTTAGTAAGTCTGTAAGTATCCTGAGAGACTGATTGGATGCCTGAGTAAAATGAGCCCACCCCCATGTCTCTATGACACTGTGGTGCGAAGATATCCATCTAGGCATTTTATAATGGCAGTCAATGGTATAGGTTGCTAGGGTGCCCAAAATGGTTGCTATGGTAACCTTACACCCCATTGTGGGGTACGTCCTGACAGAGTCTAGCACCCTTTTCAAATTTAGTAACCCACATGTTTCTATGAAATCCTGGCTCGGACCTATGACCCGTCAAAATTTTTGCAATGGTAAGTCTATGGGATTTTGCCCCATTGACTTTTCATTGGGGCACTTTTGGGCACCTCTTACACCCCAGGGGTACAACTTACACCCCATTGTGATCTATGTTTTTACAGAGCCTACCACCCTCTTCAAATGTTGTAACCCACATGTTTCTACAAAATCCACGAGCGGAGCTATGACCCATCAAAGTTGGGCCCAATGTTAAGTCAATGGGATTTTTGGGGTGGTTTTTCGCCCCCCTTTCGGAAATCCTGCACCCGATCCCTTATAAAAGTCATAGCACACCTCTCCTCAATAATCCGGTCGATTTGAGCCCTCTTTCATGGGTCTACAACAAAGCGTGCGGGACGAGTTAATCGCCGAAAAAAGTGTCCGGATGTAAGAATAAAATATAATAACTAGATAGGTACATTTCCTGAAGAAAATGTGAGTGGTGCTTGCCGTGGCATGTTTCAAGGGACAATTTATGATTATACTCCAAGCCAAAAGTCAAACGATCCAACCCCCGTGTCTCTACGATGTTCTGATGCGGAGATATAAGGCTTTGTTTACTCTGATGCTAGGGTACTGTATATGGTTGCTAGGGAAAAAATTGGCATCCACTAGTGATTACACTTCCAGTCACGAGTCAAATGGTCCAACCCCCATGTCTCTACGATGTTCTGATGCAGAGATATAAGGCTTTGTTTACTCTGTTGCTAGGGTACTGTATTTGGTTGCTAGGGAAAAAAATGGCATCCACTAGTGATTACCCTTTGAGTCACGAGTCAAACGGTCCAAACCCCGTGTCTCTACGATGTTCTGATGCGGAGATATAAGGCTTTGTTTACTCTGTTGCTAGGGTACTGTATTTGGTTGCTAGGGGAAACAATGGCATCCACTAGTGATTACCCTCCGAGTCACGAGTCAAACGGTCCAAACCCCGTGTCTCTACGATGTTCTGATGCGGAGATATAAGGCTTTGTTTACTCTGTTGCTAGGGTACTGTATTTGGTTGCTAGGGAAAAAAATGGCATCCACTAGTGATTACCCTCCGAGTCACGAGTCAAACGGTCCAAACCCCGTGTCTCTACGATGTTCTGATGCGGAGATATAAGGCTTTGTTTACTCTGTTGCTAGGGTACTGTATTTGGTTGCTAGGGAAAAAAATGGCATCCACTAGTGATTACCCTCCGAGTCACGAGTCAAACGGTCCAACCCCCGTGTCTCTACGATGTTCTGATGCGGAGATATAAGGCTTTGTTTACTCTGTTGCTAGGGTACTGTATTTGGTTGCTAGGGAAAAAAATTGCATCCACTAGTGATTACCCTCCGAGTCATGAGTCAAACGGTCCAACCCCCGTGTCTCTACGATGTTCTGATGTGGAGATATAAGGCTTTGTTTACTCTGTTGCTAAGGTACTGTATTTGGTTGCTAGGGGCGTGGCTTGGGAGTGGCCAATGATGTGCCCAGTGATTACACTCCGAGTCACAAGTAAAACGGTCCAACCCCCGTGTCTCTACGATGTTCTGATGCGGAGATATAAGGCTTTGTTTACTCTGTTGCTAGGGTACTGTATTTGGTTGCTAGGGGCGTGGCTTGGGAGTGGCCAATTATGTGCCCAGTGATTACACTCCGAGTCACAAGTAAAACGGTCCAAACCCCGTGTCTCTACGATGTTCTGATGCGGAGATATAAGGCTTTGTTTATTCGGTTGCTAGGGTGCTCAAATTTGGTTGCTAGGGGCGTGGCTTGGGAGTGGCCAATGATGTGCCCAATTGTTACACCCCTAGTCACAAGTAAAACGGTCCAACCCCCGTGTCTCTACGATGTTCTGATGCCGAGATATAACTGTTTGTATTTTATGTTGCTAGGGTGCTCAAAAGTGGTTGCTAGGGGCGTGGCTTAGTAAGTCTGTAAGGATCCTGAGAGACTGATTGGATGCCTGAGTAAAATGAGCCCACCCCCATGTCTCTATGACACTGTGGTGCAAAGATATCCATCCGGGCATTTTATAATGGCAGTCTATGGTATAGGTTGCTAGGGTGCCCAAAATGGTTGCTATGGTAACCTTACACCCCATTGTGGGGGACGTCCTGACAGAGTCTAGCACCCTCTTCAAATTTAGTAACCCACATGTTTCTATGAAATCCTGGCTCGGACCTATGACCCGTCAAAATTTTTGCAATGTAAGTCTATGGGATTTTGCCCCATTGACTTTTCATTGGGGCACTTTTGGGCACCTCTTACACCCCAGGGGTACAACTTACACCCCATTGTGATCCATGTTCTTACAGAGCCTACCACCCTCTTCAAATGTTGTAACCCACATGTTTCTACAAAATCCTCGAGCGGAGCTATGACTCGTCAAAGTTGGGCGCAATGTTAAGTCAATGGGATTTTTTGGGTGGTTTTTCGCCCCCCTTTCGGAAATCCTGCACCCGATCGCTTATAAAAGTCATAGCACACCTCTCCTCAATAAGCCGGTCGATTTGAGCCCTAATTTATGGGTCTACGACAAAGCGTGCGGGACGAGTTACGCGCCGAAAAAGTGTCCAGAAAAAGAAGAATAATAACTAGATAGAAAAGTTTGAAGACAAACTTTATGTTGGCTTGACAAAGCCTAGCCTGAACGTTTAAAACAGATTGAGAGAAATTTAAAACAAGTTTAGTTTAGTATTATAACTTTCCGTAAACATGATACCAAAAGTTACCATGTTAGCATGTTTAGCACTAAGTTAGCATGATGCTAACATGAATTAGCATGAAGCTAGCATGATGCTAACATGAATTAGCATGAAGCTAGCATGATGCTAACATGAATTAGCATGAAGCTAGCATGATGCTAACATGAATTAGCATTAAGGTAACATGATGCTAAAATGAATTAGCATGAAGCTAACATGATGCTAACATGAATTATCATGAAGCTAGCATGATGCTAACATGAATTAGCATGAAGCTAGCATGATGCTAACATGAATTAGCATAAAGTTAGCATGATGCTAACATGAATTAGCATTGTGCTAACATGAAATAGCATGAAGCTAGCATGATGCTAACATGAATTAACATGAAGCTAGCATGATGCTAACATGAATTACCATGAAGCTAGCATGTAGCTAACATGAATTAGCATGAAGCTAGCATGATGCTAACATGAATTAGCATGAAGCTAGCATGATGCTAACATGAATTAGCATGAAGCTAGCATGATGCTAACATGAATTAGCATGAAGCTAGCATGATGCTAACATGAATTAGCATGAATTAACATGAAGCTAGCATGATGCTAACATGAATTACCATGAAGCTAGCATGTAGCTAACATGAATTAGCATGAAGCTAGCATGATGCTAACATGAATTAGCATGAAGCTAGCATGATGCTAACATGAATTAGCATGAAGCTAGCATGATGCTAACATGAATTAGCATGAAGCTAGCATGATGCTAACATGAATTAGCATGAAGCTAGCATGATGCTAACATGAATTAGCATGAAGCTAGCATGATGCTAACATGAATTAGCATGAAGCTAGCATGATGCTAACATGAATTAGCATGAAGCTAGCATGATGCTAACATGAATTAGCATGAAGTTAGTATGATGCTAACATGATTAGCATGAAGCTAGCATTATGTTAGCATGATTAGCAGGAAGCTAGCATGATGCTAACATGAATTAGCATGAAGCTAACACGACGCTAACATGAATTAGCATGAAGCTAGCATGATGCTAACATGAATTAGCATGAAGCTAGCATGATGCTAACATGAATTAGCATGAAGTTAGTATGATGCTAACATGATTAGCATGAAGCTAGCATTATGTTAGCATGATTAGCAGGAAGCTAGCATGATGCTAACATGAATTAGCATGAAGCTAACACGACGCTAACATGAATTAGCATGAAGCTAGCACGACGTTAACATGAATTAGCATGAAGCTAGCACGACGTTAACATGAATTAGCATGAAGCTAGCACGACGCTAACATGAATTAGCATGAAGCTAGCACGACGTTAACATGAATTAGCATGAAGCTAGCACGACGCTAACATGAATTAGCATGCAGCTAGCACGACGCTAACATGAATTAGCATGAAGCTAGCACGATGCTAACATGAATTAGCATGAAGCTAGCACGATGCTAACATGAATTAGCATGAAGCTAGCACGATGCTAACATGAATTAGCATGAAGCTAGCACGATGCTAACATGAATTAGCATGAAGCTAGCACAATGCTAACATGAATTAGCATGAAGCTAGCACGATGCTAACATGAATTAGCATGAAGCTAGCACGATGCTAACATGAATTACCATGAAGCTAGCACGAAGCTAACATGAATTAGCATGAAGCTAGCACGAAGCTAACATGAATTAGCATGAAGCTAGCATGATGCTAACATGAATTAGTATGAAGCTAGCATGATGCTAACATGGTTAGCATGAAGTTAGCAAGATTTATTATGAAATTAGCATAAAGCTAGCACGAAACTAGCATGAAGCTAGTATGACTTAGCATGGAGCTAGCATAAGGCTAACATGACCAAAAGACCCAACCCCCATGTCTCTATGATGTTCGGATCCAGAGATATAAGGCTTTGTTTATTATGTTGCTAGGGTGCTCATATTTGGTTGCTAGGGGCGTGGCCTAATACCTCAATAAGAATCCTCCGAGACTGATTGGATGCCTGAGTAAAATGAGCCCACCCCCATGTCTCTGTGACACTGTGCTGCAAAGATATCCATCTGGGCATTTTATAATGGCAGTCTATGGGATATGTTGCTAGGGTGCCCAAAAATGGTTGCTAGGGGCGTGGCTTAATAGCTATGGGGCGATCCTGAGAGACTGATTGGATGCCTGACTAAATTGAGCCCACCCCCTTGTCTCTACGACACTCTAAAGTGAAGATATTCCATCTGGGACGCTTTTATTCTCTTATATGGGCATGTTCCCTCCCCCATTATAAGTCAATGGGGAAATTTGGGCGGTCCTTACGCCCCAGGGGTGAAACTTACACCCCAATGTGATGTATGTTCTTACACAGTCTGCCAGCCTCTTCAAATGTGGTAACCCACAAGTTTCTACAAATTTCTCGCTTGCAGCTATGACCCGTCAAAGTTTGTCGCAATGTTAAGTCAATGGAAAATTTGGGGTGTTTGAGCGCCCCGTTTAGGAATTCGGTAGGTCCCATCAGTTAGAAAAGTCATAGCACCCATCTACGGACCAGTCTTAAAAGTTTTGTAAAGTTTTGTGGGTGTAGCTTGAAAGCTCTAGGAGGAGTTACAATTGGTAAAAAGTATGAACAGAAGAAGAATAATAACTAGATAGAAAAGTTTGAAGACAAACTTTATGTTGGCTTGACAAAGCCTAGCCTAAACGTTTAAAACAGATTAAGAGAAATTTAAAACAAGTTTAGTTTAGTATTATAACTTTCCGTAAACATGATACCAAAAGTTACCATGTTAGCATGTTTAGCACTAAGTTAGCATGATGCTAACATGAAATAGCATGAAGTTAGCATCATGCTAAAATGAATTAGCATGAAGCTAGCATGATGCTAACATGAATTAGCATGAAGCTAACATGAATTAGCATGAAGCTAACATGATGCTAACATGAATTAGCATGAAGCTAGCATGATGCTAACATGAATTAGCATGAAGCTAGCATGATGCTAACATGAATTAGCATGAAGCTAGCATGATGCTAACATGAATTAGCATGAAGTTAGCATGATGCTAACATGAATTAACATGAAGCTAGCATGATGCTAACATGAATTAGCATGAAGCTAGCATGATGCTAACATGAATTAGCATGAAGCTAGCATGATGTTAACATGAATTAGCATTGTGCTAACATGAATTAGCATGAAGCTAGCATGATGCTAACATGAATTAGCATGAAGCTAGCATGATGCTAACATGAATTAGCATGAAGCTAGCATGATGTTAACATGAATTAGCATTGTGCTAACATGAATTAGCATGAAGCTAGCATGATGCTAACATGAATTAGCATGAAGCTAGCATGATGCTAACATGAATTAGCATGAAGCTAGCATGAATAAGCATTGTGCTAACATGAATTAGCATGAAGCTAGCATGATGCTAACATGAATTAGCATGAAGCTAGCATGATGCTAGCATGATTAGCATGAAGCTAACATGATGCTAGCATGATTAGCAGGAAGCTAGCATGATGTTAGCATGATTAGCATGAAGCTAACATGCATTAGCATGAAGCTAGCACAACGCTACAAGAATTAGCATGAAACTAGCACGACGCTAACATGAATTAGCATGAAGCTAACACGACGCTAACTTGAATTAGCATGAAGCTAGCACGACTCTAACATGAATTAGCATGAAGCTAGCACGACGCTAACATGAATTAGCATGAAGCTAGCACGACATTAACATGAATTAGCATGAAGCTAGCACGACGCTAACATGAATTAGCATGAAGCTAACACGACGCTAACTTAAATTAGCATGAAGCTAGCACGACGCTAACATGAATTAGCATGAAGCTAGCACGACGCTAACATGAATTAGCATGAAGCTAGCACGACGCTAACATGAATTAGCATGAAGCTAGCACGATGCTAACATGAATTAGCATGAAGCTAGCACGACGCTAACATGAATTAGCATGAAGCTAGCACGACGCTAACATGAATTAGCATGAAGCTAGCACGACGCTAACATGAATTAGCATGAAGCTAGCACGATGCTAACATGAATTAGCATGAAGCTAGCACGATGCTAACATGAATTAGCATGAAGCTAGCACGATGCTAACATGAATTAGCATGAAGCTAGCACGGTGCTAACATGAATTAGCATGAAGCTAGCACGGTGCTAACATGAATTAGCATGAAGCTAACACGGTGCTAACATGAATTAGCATGAAGCTAGCACGGTGCTAACATGAATTAGCATGAAGCTAGCACGATGTTAACACGAATTAGCATGAAGCTAGCATGAAGCTAACATGAATTAGCATGAAGCTAGCATGAAGCTAACATGAATTAACATGAAGCTAGCATGATGCTAACATGAATTAACATGAAGTTAGCAAGATTTATTATGAAATTAGCATAAAGCTAGCACGAAACTAGCATGAAGCTAGTATGACTTAGCATGGAGCTAGCATAAGGCTAACATGACCAAAAGACCCAACCCCCATGTCTCTATGATGTTCGGATCCAGAGATATAAGGCTTTGTTTATTATGTTGCTAGGGTGCTCATATTTGGTTGCTAGGGGCGTGGCTTAATACCTCAATAAGAATCCTCCGAGACTGATTGGATGCCTGAGTAAAATGAGCCCACCCCCATGTCTCTGTGACACTGTGCTGCAAAGATATCCATCTGGGCATTTTATAATGGCAGTCTATGGGATATGTTGCTAGGGTGCCCAAAAATGGTTGCTAGGGGCGTGGCTTAATAGCTATGGGGCGATCCTGAGAGACTGATTGGATGCCTGACTAAATTGAGCCCACCCCCATGTCTCTAAGACACTCTTAAGTGAAGATATTCCATCTGGGACGCTTTTATTCCCTTATATGGGCATGTTCCCTCCCCCATTATAAGTCAATGGGGAAATTTGGGTGGTCCCTACACCCCAGGGGTGAAACTTACACCCCAATGTGATGTATGTTCTTACACAGTCTGCCAGCCTCTTCAAATGTGGTAACCCACAAGTTTCTACAAATTTCTCGCTTGCAGCTATGACCCGTCAAAGTTTGTCGCAATGTTAAGTCAATGGAAAATTTGGGGTGTTTGAGCGCCCCGTATAGGAATTCGGTAGGTCCCATCAGTTAGAAAAGTCATAGCACCCATCTACGGACCAGTCTTAAAAGTTTTGTAAAGTTTTGTGGGTGTAGCTTGAAAGCTCTAGGAGGAGTTACAATTGGTAAAAAGTATGAACAGAATAATAATAATAACTAGATAGGTACATTTCCTGAAGAAAATGTGAGTGGTGCTTGCCGTGGCAAGTTTCGTGGGACAATTTATGATTATACTCCAAGCCAAAAGTCACACGATCCAACCCCCGTGTCTCTACGATGTTCTGATGCGGAGATATAAGGCTTTGTTTACTCTGTTGCTAGGGTACTGTATTTGGTTGCTAGGGGAAAAAATGGCATCCACTAGTGATTACCCTCCGAGTCACGAGTCAAACGGTCCAAACCCCGTGTCTCTACGATGTTCTGATGCGGAGATATAAGGCTTTGTTTACTCTGTTGCTAGGGTACTGTATTTGGTTGCTAGGGAAAAAAATTGCATCCACTAGTGATTACCCTCCGAGTCACGAGTCAAACGGTCCAACCCCCGTGTCTCTACGATGTTCTGATGCGGAGATATAAGGCTTTGTTTACTCTGTTGCTAGGGTACTGTATTTGGTTGCTAGGGAAAAAAATTGCATCCACTAGTGATTACCCTCCGAGTCATGAGTCAAACGGTCCAACCCCCGTGTCTCTACGATGTTCTGATGCGGAGATATAAGGCTTTGTTTACTCTGTTGCTAGGGTACTGTATTTGGTTGCTAGGGAAAAAATGGCATCCACTAGTGATTACCCTCCGAGTCACGAGTCAAACGGTCCAAACCCCATGTCTCTACGATGTTCTGATGCGGAGATATAAGGCTTTGTTTACTCTGTTGCTAGGGTACTGTATTTGGTTGCTAGGGAAAAAAATGGGATCCACTAGTGATTATCCTCCGAGTCATGAGTCAAACGGTCCAACCCCCATGTCTCTACGATGTTCTGATGTGGAGATATAAGGCTTTGTTTACTCTGTTGCTAGGGTACTGTATTTGGTTGCTAGGGGCGTGGCTTGGGAGTGGCCAATGATGTGCCCAGTGATTACACTCCGAGTCACAAGTAAAACGGTCCAACCCCCGTGTCTCTACGATGTTCTGATGCGGAGATATAAGGCTTTATTTACTCTGTTGCTAGGGTACTGTATTTGGTTGCTAGGGGCGTGGCTTGGGAGTGGCCAATTATGTGCCCAGTGATTACACTCCGAGTCACAAGTAAAACGGTCCAACCCCCGTGTCTCTACGATGTTCTGATGTGGAGATATAAGGCTTTGTTTACTCTGTTGCTAGGGTACTGTATTTGGTTGCTAGGGGCGTGGCTTGGGAGTGGCCAATGATGTGCCCAGTGATTACACTCCGAGTCACAAGTAAAACGGTCCAAACCCCGTGTCTCTACCATGTTCTGATGCGGAGATATAAGGCTTTGTTTATTCGGTTGCTAGGGTGCTCAAATTTGGTTGCTAGGGGCGTGGCTTGGGAGTGGCCAATGATGTGCCCAATTGTTACACCCCTAGTCACAAGTAAAACGGTCCAACCCCCGTGTCTCTACGATGTTCTGATGCCGAGATATAACTGTTTGTATTTTATGTTGCTAGGGTGCTCAAAAGTGGTTACTAGGGGCGTGGCTTAGTAAGTCTGTAAGGATCCTGAGAGACTGATTGGATGCCTGAGTAAAATGAGCCCACCCCCATGTCTCTATGACACTGTGGTGCAAAGATATCCATCCAGGCATTTTATAATGGCAGTCTATGGTATAGGTTGCTAGGGTGCCCAAAATGGTTGCTATGGTAACCTTACACCCCATTGTGGGGGACGTCCTGACAGAGTCTAGCACCCTCTTCAAATTTAGTAACCCACATGTTTCTATGAAATCCTGGCTCGGACCTATGACCCGTCAAAATTTTTGCAATGGTAAGTCTATGGGATTTTGCCCCATTGACTTTTCATTGGGGCACTTTTGGGCACCTCTTACACCCCAGGGGTACAACTTACACCCCATTGTGATCCATGTTCTTAAAGAGCCTACCACCCTCTTCAAATGTTGTAACCCACATGTTTCTACAAAATCCTCGAGCGGAGCTATGACTCGTCAAAGTTGGGCGCAATGTTAAGTCAATGGGATTTTTTGGGTGGTTTTTCGCCCCCCTTTCGGAAATCCTGCACCCGATCGCTTATAAAAGTCATAGCAGTCCTCTCCTCAATAAGCCGGTCGTTTTGAGCCCTAATTTATGGGTCTACGACAAAGCGTGCGGGACGAGTTACGCGCCAAAAAAGTGTCCAGAAAAAGAAGAATAATAATAATAACTAGATAGGTACATTTCCTGAAGAAAATGTGAAGTGGTGCTTGCCGTGGCAAATTTCGGGGGACAATATATGATTATACTCCAAGCCAAAAGTAAAACAATTCAACCCACATGTCTCTACGATATTCTGATGCGAATATATAAGGCTTTGTTTATTCGGTTGCTAGGGTACTGTATTTGGTTGCTAGGGAGAAAATTGGCATCCACTAGTGATTACACTCCGAGTCACGAGTCAAACGGTCAAACCCCCGTGTCTCTACGATGTTCTGATGCGGAGATATAAGGCTTTGTTTACTCTGTTGCTAGGGTACTGTATTTGGTTGCTAGGGAAAAAATTGGCATCCACTAGTAATTACACTCCAAGATACGAGTCAAACGGTCCAACCCCCGTGTCTCTGCGATGTTCTGATGTGGAGATAAAAGGCTTTGTTTACTCTGTTGCTAGGGTACTGTATTTGGTTGCTAGGGAAAAAAATGGCATCCACTAGTGATTACCCTCCGAGTTACGAGTCAAACGGTCCAACCCCCGTGTCTCTACGATGTTCTGATGCGGAGATATAAGGCTTTGTTTACTCTGTTGCTAGGGTACTGTATTTGGTTGCTAGGGAAAAAAATGGCATCCACTAGTGATTACCCTTCGAGTCATGAGTCAAACGGTCCAACCCCCGTGTCTCTACGATGTTCTGATGCGGAGATATAAGGCTTTGTTTACTCTGTTGCTAGGGTACTGTATTTGGTTGCTAGGGAAAAAAATGCCATCCACTAGTGATTACCCTCCGAGTCACGAGTCAAACGGTCCAAACCCCATGTCTCTACGATGTTCTGATGCGGAGAAATAAGGCTTTGTTTACTCTGTTGCTAGGGTACTGTATTTGGTTGCTAGGGAAAAAAATGGCATCCACTAGTGATTACCCTCCGAGTCATGAGTCAAACGGTCCAACCCCCATGTCTCTACGATGTTCTGATGTGGAGATATAAGGCTTTGTTTACTCTGTTGCTAGGGTACTGTATTTGGTTGCTAGGGGCGTGGCTTGGGAGTGGCCAATGATGTGCCCAGTGATTACACTCCGAGTCACAAGTAAAACGGTCCAACCCCCGTGTCTCTACGATGTTCTGATGCGGAGATATAAGGCTTTGTTTACTCTGTTGCTAGGGTACTGTATTTGGTTGCTAGGGGCGTGGCTTGGGAGTGGCCAATTATGTGCCCAGTGATTACACTCCGAGTCACAAGTAAAACGGTCCAACCCCCGTGTCTCTACGATGTTCTGATGCGGAGATATAAGGCTTTGTTTACTCTGTTGCTAGGGTACTGTATTTGGTTGCTAGGGGCGTGGCTTGGGAGTGGCCAATGATGTGCCCAGTGATTAAACTCCGAGTCACAAGTAAAACGGTCCAAACCCCGTGTCTCTACGATGTTCTGATGCGGAGATATAAGGCTTTGTTTATTCGGTTGCTAGGGTGCTCAAATTTGGTTGCTAGGGGCGTGGCTTGGGAGTGGCCAATGATGTGCCCAATTGTTACACCCCTAGTCACAAGTAAAACGGTCCAACCCCCGTGTCTCTACGATGTTCTGATGCCGAGATATAACTGTTTGTATTTTATGTTGCTAGGGTGCTCAAAAGTGGTTGCTAGGGGCGTGGCTTAGTAAGTCTGTAAGGATCCTGAGAGACTGATTGGATGCCTGAGTAAAATGAGCCCACCCCCATGTCTCTATGACACTGTGGTGCAAAGATATCCATCCGGGCATTTTATAATGGCAGTCTATGGTATAGGTTGCTAGGGTGCCCAAAATGGTTGCTATGGTAACCTTACACCCCATTGTGGGGGACGTCCTGACAGAGTCTAGCACCCTCTTCAAATTTAGTAACCCACATGTTTCTATGAAATCCTCGCTCGTACCTATGACCCGTCAAAGTTTTTGCAATGTTAAGTCTATGGGATTTTGCCCCATTGACTTTTCATTGGGGCACTTTTGGGCACCTCTTACACCCCAGGGGTACAACTTACACCCCATTGTGATCCATGTTCTTACAGAGCCTACCACCCTCTTCAAATGTTGTAACCCACATGTTTCTACAAAATCCTCGAGCGGAGCTATGACTCGTCAAAGTTGGGCGCAATGTTAAGTCAATGGGATTTTTTGGGTGGTTTTTCGCCCCCCTTTCGGAAATCCTGCACCCGATCGCTTATAAAAGTCATAGCACACCTCTCCTCAATAAGCCGGTCGATTTGAGCCCTAATTTATGGGTCTACGACAAACCGTGTGGGACGAGTTACGCGCCGAAAAAGTGTGCAGACATAAGAATAATAAGATATAATAATAATAATAATAATAAGTATGAGCAATAATAATAGTGATGCCTTGCATAAATGCAAGCACCACTAATAATAAGCTTAGATCGAAGAACAGTATGTTGGCTTTGTCAAGCCAACATAATAATAACTAGATAGGTACATTTCCTGAAGAAAATGTGAGTGTTGCTTGCCGTGGCAAATTTCAGGGGACAATTTATGATTATACTCCAAGCCAAAAGTAAAATGGTCCAACCCCCGTGTCTCTACGATGTTCTGAAGCAGAGATATAAGGCTTTGTTTACTCTGTTGCTAGGGTACTGTATTTGGTTGCTAGGGAAAAAATGTCACCCACTAGTGATTACCCTCCGAGTCATGAGTCAAACGGTCCAGCCCCCATGTCTCTACGATGTTCTGATGCGGAGATATAAGGCTTTGTTTACACTGTTGCTAGGGTGCTGTATTTGGTTGCTAGGGAAACAATTGGCATCCAATGGTGATTACACTCTAAGTCACAAGTCAAACGGTCCAACCCCCGTGTCTCTACGATGTTCTGATGCGGAGATATAAGGCTTTGTTTACATTGTTGCTAGGGTACTGTATTTGGTTGCTAGGGAAAAAATTGGCATCCCATAATGATTACACTCCGAGTCACTAGTCAAACGGTCCAACCCCCGTGTCTCTACGATGTTCTGATGCGGAGATATAAGGCTTTGTTTACTCTGTTGCTAGGGTACTGTATTTGGTTGCTAGGGAAAAAATTGGCATCCTATAATGATTACACTCTGAGTCACTAGTCAAACGGTCCAACCCCCGTGTCTCTACGATGTTCTGATGCGGAGATATAAGGCTTTTTTTTACTCTGTTGCTAGGGTACTGTATTTGGTTGCTAGGGAAAAAATTGACATCCCATAATGATTACACTCTGAGTCACGAGTCAAACGGTCCAACCCCCGTGTCTCTACGATGTTCTGATGCGGAGATATAAGGCTTTGTTTACTCTGTTGCTAGGGTACTGTATTTGGTTGCTAGGGGCGTGGCTTGGGAGTGGCCAATGATGTGCCCAATTGTTACACCCCTAGTCACAAGTAAAACGGTCCAACCCCCTTGTCTCTACGATGTTCTGATGCCGAGATATAACTGTTTGAATTTTATGTTGCTAGGGTGCTCAAAAGTGGTTGCTAGGGGCGTGGCTTAGTAAGTCTTTAAGGATCCCGAGAGACTGATTGGATGCCTGAGTAAAATGAGCCCACCCCCATGTCTCTATGACACTGTGCTGCAAAGATATCCATCTGGGCATTTTATAATGGCAGTCTATGGGAGATGTTGCTAGGGTGCCCAAAATGGTTGCTAGGGGCGTGGCTTAATAGCTCTGGGACTCTCCTGAGAGACTGATTGGATGCCTGAGTAAAATAAGCCCACCCCCTTGATTCTACGACACTGTAATTCGAAGATATCCCATCAGGAAAATTCTTATTCCCTTATATGGGCATGTTCCCTGACCAATTATAAGTCAATGGGGCACTTTTGGGCGCCTCCTACACCCCAGGGGTACAACTTTCACCCCATTGTGATGTATGTTCTTACAGAGTCTACCACCCTCTTCAAATGTTGTAACCCACAAGTTTCTACCAAATCCTCGAGCTGAGCTATGACCCGTCAAAGTTGGGCGCAATGTTAAGTCAATGGGATTTTTCGGGTGGTTTTTCGTCCCCCTTTCGAAAATCCTGCACCCGATCCCTTATAAAAGTCATAGCACACCTCTCCTCAATAAACCGGTCATTTTGAGCCATCTTTCATGGGTCTATGACAAACCGTGCGGGACGAGTTACGCGCCGAAAAAAGTGTCCAGAATAAGAATAATAAGAATAAGTATGAGGAATAGTAATAGTGATGCCTTGCATAAATGCAAGCACCACTAATAATATCCCTGAGCAATAGTAATAGTGATGCTTTGCATAAATGCAAGCACCACTAATAATAATAAAAAGCCCAGTAAGAACAGTACAGCGCATTTTCAATGCACTGTAATAAAAAGCCCAGTAAGAACAGTACAGCGCATTTTCAATGCACTGTAATAATAACTAGATAGGTACATTTCCTGAAGAAAATGTGAGTGGTGCTTGCCGTGGCAAATTTCGGGGGACAATTTATGATTATACTCCAAGGCAAAAGTCAAACGGTCCAACCCTCATGTCTCTATGATGTACTGATGCGGAGATATAAGGCTTTGTTTACTCTGTTGCTAGGGTACTGTATTTGGTTGCTAGGTAAAAAATTGGCATCCCATAATGATTACACTCCGAGTCACGAGTCAAACGGTCCAACCCCCATGTCTCTACGATGTTCTGATGCGGAGATATAAGGCTTTGTTTACTCTGTTGCTAGGGTACTGTATTTGGTTGCTAGGGAAAAAATAGGCATCCCATAATGATTACACTCCGAGTCACGAGTCAAACGGTCCAACCCCTGTGTCTCTACGATGTTCTGATGTGGAGATAATGAAGCTAGCATGATTAGCATGAAGCGAGCATGATTAGCATGAAGCTAGCATGATTAGCATGAAGTTAGCATGAAGTTAGCATGATTACCATGAAGCTAACATGAAGCTAGCATGATTAACATTAAGCATGATTAACATTAGCATGATTACCATGAAGTTAGCATGAGGTTAGCATGAAGCTAGCATGATTACCATGAAGTTAACATGAAGCTAGCATGATTAGCATGAAGCTAGCATGAAGCTAGCATGATGCTAACATGATTAGCATGAAGTTAGCATGAAGCTAGCATGATGTTAGCATGATTTGCATGAAGCTTCCATGATGCTAGCATGATTAGCATGAAGCTAGCATGATGCTACCATGATTAGCATGAAGCTAGCATGAAGCTAGCATGATAAGCATGAAGGTAGCATGATGCTAACATGATTAGCATGAAGCTAGCATGATGTTAGCATTATTAGCATGAAGGTAGCATGATTAGCATGAAGCTAGCATGATGCTAACATGAAGTTAGCATGATTAGCATGAAGCTAACATGATTAGCATGAAGCTAGCATGATGCTAGCATGATTAGCATGAAGCTAGCATGATGTTAGCATGATTAGCATTAAGCTAGCATGATTAGCATGATGCTAACATGAAGCTAGCATGATTAGCATGAAGCTAACATGATTAGCATGAAGCTAGCATGATGCTAGCATGATTAGCATGAAGCTAGCATGATGGTAGCATGATTAGCATGAAGCTAGCATGAAGTTAGCATGAAGCTAGCATGATGATAGCATGATTAGCATGAAGCTAGCATGAAGCTAGCATGATTAGCATGAAGCTATCATGATGTTAGCATTATTAACATGAAGCTAGCATGATGTTAGCATGATTAGCATGAAGCTAGCATGATGTTAGCATGATTAGCATGAAGCTAGCATGATTAGCATGATGCTAACATGAAGCTAGCATGATTAGCATGAAGCTAACATGATTAGCATGAAGCTAACATGAAGCTAGCATGATTAGCATGAAGCTAACATGATTAGCATGAAGCTAGCATGATGCTAACATGAATTAGCATGAAGCTAGCATGATGCTAACATGAATTAGCATGAAGCTAGCATGAATTAGCATGAAGCTACCATGATGCTAACATGAATTAGCATGAATTTAACATGAATTAGCATGAAGTTAGCATGATGCTAACATGAATTAACATAAAGCTAGCATGAAGCTAACATGAATTAGCATAAAGCTAGCATGATGTTAACATGAATTAGAATTAAGCTAGCACGATGCTAACATGAATTAGCATGAAGCTAGCACGATGCTAACATGAATTAGCATGAAGCTAGCACGATGCTAACATGAATTAGCATGAAGCTAGCACGATGCTAAAATGAAGAAGCATGAAGCTAGCATAATGTTAACATGAATTAGTATGAAGCTAGCATGATGCTAACATAAATTAGCATGAAGCTAGCATGATGGTAACATAAATTAGCATGAAGCTAGCATGATGCTAACATAAATAAGCATCAAGCTAGCATGATGCTAACATTATTTAGCATGAAGTTAGCAAGATATATTATGAAATTAGCATAAAGCTAGCATGAAACTAGCATGAAGCTAGTATGACCTAGCATGAAGCTAGCATGAAGCTAACATGACCCAAACACCCAACCCCCATGTCTCTATGATGTTCGGATCCAGAAATATAAGGCTTTGTTTATTATGTTGCTAGGGTGCTCAAAAGTGGTTGCTAGGGGCGTGGCTTAATACCTAGGAAAGGATCCTGAGGGACTTATTGGATGCCTGTGTAAAATGAGTCCACCCCCATGTCTCTATGACACTGTGGTGCAAAGATATCCATCTGGGCATTTTATAATGGCAGTCTATGGGAGATGTTGCTAGGGTGCCCAAAATTGTTGCTAGGGGCGTGGCTTAATAGCTCTGGGATGATCCTGAGAGACTGATTGGATGCCCGAGTAAAATGAGCCCACCCACTTATCTCTACGACACTGTAAAGCAAAGATATTCCATCTGGAACTGCTTTATTCCCTTATATGGGCATGTTTCCTGCCCCATTTTAAGTCAATGGGAATTTTCGGGTGCCTCTTACACCCCAGGGGTACAACTTACACCCCAATGTCATGTATGTTCTTACAGAGCCTACCAACCTCTTCAAATGTTCTAACCCACATGTTTCTACAAAATCCTCGAGCGGAGCTATGACTCGTCAAAGTTGGGCGCAATGTTAAGTCAATGGGATTTTTCGGGTGGTTTTTCGCCCCCCTTTCAGAAATCCTGCACCCGATCGCCTATAAAAGTCATAGCACACCTCTCCTCAATAATCCGGTCGATTTGAGCCCTCTTTCATGGGACTATGTTAAACCGTGCGGGACGAGTTACGCGCCGAAAAAGTGTCCAGAAAAAGAATAATAATAATAATAACTAGATAGGTACATTTCCTGAAGAAAATGTGAGTGGTGCTTGCCGTGGCAAATTTCGGGGGACAATATATGATTATACTTCAAGCCAAAAGTAAAACAATTCAACCCACATGTCTCTACGATATTCTGATGCGAAGATATAAGGCTTTGTTTATTCGGTTGCTAGGGTACTGTATTTGGTTGCTAGGGAGAAAATTGGCATCCACTACTGATTACACTCCGAGATACGACTCAAACGGTCCAACCCCCGTGTCTCTACGATGTTCTGATGCGGAGATATAAGGCTTTGTTTACTCTGTTGCTAGGGTACTGTATTTGGTTGCTAGGGAAAAAATTGGCATCCACTAGTGATTACACTCCGAGATACGACTCAAACGGTCCAACCCCCGTGTCTCTGCAATGTTCTGATGTGGAGATAAAAGGCTTTGTTTACTTTGTTGCTAGGGTAATGTATTTGGTTGCTAGGGAGAAAATTGGCATCCACTAGTGATTACACTCCGAGTCACGAGTCAAACGGTCCAACCCCCGTGTCTCTACGATGTTCTGATGCGGAGATATAAGGCTTTGTTTACTCTGTTGCTAGGGTACTGTATTTGGTTGCTAGGGAAAAAAATGGCATCCACTAGTGATTACCCTCCGAGTCACGAGTCAAACGGTCCAAACCCCGTGTCTCTACGATGTTCTGATGCGGAGATATAAGGCTTTGTTTACTCTGTTGCTAGGGTACTGTATTTGGTTGCTAGGGAAAAAAAATTGATCCACTAGTGATTACCCTCCGAGTCATGAGTCAAACGGTCCAACCCCCGTGTCTCTACGATGTTCTGATGCGGAGATATAAGGCTTTGTTTACTCTGTTGCTAGGGTACTGTATTTGGTTGCTAGGGAAAAAAATGGCATCCACTAGTGATTACCCTCCGAGTCACGAGTCAAACGGTCCAAACCCCATGTCTCTACGATGTTCTGATGCGGAGATATAAGGCTTTGTTTACTCTGTTGCTAGGGTACTGTATTTGGTTGCTAGGGGAAAAAATGGCATCCACTAGTGATTACCCTCCGAGTCATGAGTCAAACGGTCCAACCCCCATGTCTCTACGATGTTCTGATGTGGAGATATAAGGCTTTGTTTACTCTGTTGCTAGGGTACTGTATTTGGTTGCTAGGGGCGTGGCTTGAGAGTGGCCAATGATGTGCCCAGTGATTACACTCCGAGTCACAAGTAAAACGGTCCAACCCCCGTGTCTCTACGATGTTCTGATGCGGAGATATAAGGCTTTGTTTACTCTGTTGCTAGGGTACTGTATTTGGTTGCTAGGGGCGTGGCTTGGGAGTGGCCAATTATGTGCCCAGTGATTACACTCCGAGTCACAAGTAAAACGGTCCAACCCCCGTGTCTCTACGATGTTCTGATGCGGAGATATAAGGCTTTGTTTACTCTGTTGCTAGGGTACTGTATTTGGTTGCTAGGGGCGTGGCTTGGGAGTGGCCAATGATGTGCCCAGTGATTACACTCCGAGTCACAAGTAAAACGGTCCAAACCCCGTGTCTCTACGATGTTCTGATGCGGAGATATAAGGCTTTGTTTATTCGGTTGCTAGGGTGCTCAAATTTGGTTGCTAGGGGCGTGGCTTGGGAGTGGCCAATGATGTGCCCAATTGTTACACCCCTAGTCACAAGTAAAACGGTCCAACCCCCGTGTCTCTACGATGTTCTGATGCCGAGATATAACTGTTTGTATTTTATGTTGCTAGGGTGCTCAAAAGTGGTTGCTAGGGGCGTGGCTTAGTAAGTCTGTAAGGATCCTGAGAGACTGATTGGATGCCTGAGTAAAATGAGCCCACCCCCATGTCTCTATGACACTGTGGTGCAAAGATATCCATCCAGGCATTTTATAATGGCAGTCTATGGTATAGGTTGCTAGGGTGCCCAAAATGGTTGCTATGGTAACCTTACACCCCATTGTGGGGGACGTCCTGACAGAGTCTAGCACCCTCTTCAAATGTAGTAATCCACATGTTTCTATGAAATCCTGGCTCGGACCTATGACCCGTCAAAATTTTTGCAATGGTAAGTCTATGGGATTTTGCCCCATTGACTTTTCATTGGGGCACTTTTGGGCACCTCTTACACCCCAGGGGTACAACTTACACCCCATTGTGATCCATGTTCTTAAAGAGCCTACCACCCTCTTCAAATGTTATAACCCACATGTTTCTACAAAATCCTCGAGCGGAGCTATGACTCGTCAAAGTTGGGCGCAATGTTAAGTCAATGGGATTTTTTGGGTGGTTTTTCGCCCCCCTTTCGGAAATCCTGCACCAGATCGCTTATAAAAGTCATAGCAGTCCTCTCCTCAATAAGCCGGTCGATTTGAGCCCTAATTTATGGGTCTACGACAAAGCGTGCGGGACGAGTTACGCGCCAAAAAAGTGTCCAGAAAAAGAAGAATAATAATAATAACTAGATAGGTACATTTCCTGAAGAAAATGTGAGTGGTGCTTGCCGTGGCAAATTTCAGGGGACAATTTATGATTATACTCCAAGCCAAAAGTAAAATGGTCCAACCCCCGTGTCTCTACGATGTTCTGAAGCAGAGATATAAGGATTTGTTTACTCTGTTGCTAGGGTACTGTATTTGGTTGCTAGGGGAAAAAATGGCATCCACTAGTGATTACCCTCCGTGTCACGAGTCAAACGGTCCAAACCCTGTGTCTCTATGATGTTCTGATGTGGAGATATAAGGCTTTGTTTACTCTGTTGCTAGGGTACTGTATTTGGTTGCTAGGGAAAAAAATGGCACCCACTAGTGATTACATGCCGAGTCACAAGTAAAATGGTCCAACCCCCGTGTCTCTACGATGTTCTGAAGCAGAGATATAAGGCTTTGTTTACTCTGTTGCTAGGGTACTGTATTTGGTTGCTAGGGAAAAAAATGGCATCCACTAGTGATTACCCTCCGAGTCACGAGTCAAACGGTCCAAACCCCGTGTCTCTATGATGTTCTGATGCGGAGATATAAGGCTTTGTTTACTCTGTTGCTAGGGTACTATATTGGGTTGCTAGGGGCGTGGCTTGGGAGTGGCCAATGATGTCGCAAATTATTACGCTCTGAGTCACAAGTAAAATGGTCCAACCCCCGTGTCTCTACGATGTTCTGATGCGGAGATATAAGGCTTTGTTGAAGATACAGTTGGAGATACAGGTGAACTGTGTGACAAGATGGCTGCAACAGCTTCTCTCTGCTTCTCTCTGCTTAAGGCCTTAAAGGCCTGATGAAAATCCATTAAAATCATCAAATTGCACTGACATCCAACAAAATTCAAGATTGATTGGAGTATAATGGCCACTACGGCAAAAATAGCAGCTGAAATGGTGGAAATTAAAAGTTCCCTGAATTTTATGTCAAGGGAAATAAGTGAAGTGGTGGAACAACAAAGAAAACTGACAGGCCTCATGGAGGAGATTAGGCAATTAAAAATTATTATCCAACAGAAGAATGAACGTATTGAGCTCCTGGAACAAAGGGTGGATGATTTGGAACAGCATTCCAGAGCTGATGACCTGGTAATCACCGGTCTGGAAACTAGGCATCAAAGTTACGCCCGGGCTACAGGCCTATCTGGTGACCAACAAGGTGAGGATGCACCATCTGAGGAGCTTGAAACCCTGGAGCAACAAGTGGTGCGCTTCATGAAGAGTAAAACCATTCTTCTGGACAGTCAGCAAATTTCAGCATGTTATATTCTTCCAAATAAGGACAAAAAAACTAAACCTAAAATTATTGTCAAGTTTGCAAGTAGAAGGCATAAGGTGGAAATCCTGAAGGAAGCTAAGAAACTTAAAGGCACCGGAGTGTATCTAAATGAGCACTTGACAAAGAAAAATGCAGAAATTGCTTGGACCAGCCGTATCCTAAAAAAGGAAAACAAAATTCAATCAACCTGGACCAGGAATGGAAAAGTTTTCATCAGGACGAATGGATCTCCGGAACAAGTCAAGGTGATTATGGTGAGAAAATTGAAGGACCTGGATTTGTACAAATGACAATAACTGAAGCCTTTGTAACTGCACGAAGATCTCTTATAAGGAACTCAGGACTTTTTCATTTAAGATTGAAGCCTTTGTAACTGTAAGTGGATCTTTTATAAGGAACTCATGAACTTTTCATTTAAGACTGAAGCGTCTGCAAGTGTTGATTATATAGAACATGATACATATGATTTTGAAAATAATGTAGATCCAGAAGTTAATTTGTTTAATTGTATTAGGAATTCTTGCCAGTATTACACTGAGGAACAATTTAATGAGGTACAAATTGAACAGGCATTTTCTTTTATTCATTTCAATTGCAGAAGTTTATCAAAACATTTTTCCGAAATTAAATATTTTTTGGAGACACTTAAAGGAAGATTTAAGTTAATTGCTTTATCTGAAACATGGATAAAGAAAGGCAAGGAGGTTGATTTGAAATTAAAAGGCTATGATTTATATGTCACAAACAGAGTTAATAGAACTGGAGGGGGAGTGGCCCTCTATATTGACAATGAATTGAAATGTCGACCAGTTAAATGCATGACAACAGCCATTGACGATTTAATGGAATGTGTAGCTGTAGAAATAGAATTGGAGCAATATAGGAATATGGTTGTTGCATGTGTATATAGAAAACCAGGATCAAAAGTGGAAACCTTCATAGATAAATTGGATGAAATGATTCATGGTTTAAATAACAAACGAAATATCGTAATTTGTGGAGATTATAATATTGATCTTCTAAAGGTAGATTCACATATACAAAACTCAAATTTTTTAGAGATATTATATAAAAACGGGTTGTATCCATTAATAACGAAGCCTAGTAGGATAACCACAAATAGTGCAACTTTAATAGATAATATCTTTACAAATGTCTTGGAGAAACATATTACTAGTGGGTTGTTGATAAATGATATAAGCGACCATCTGCCTATATTTGCCATATTTGTCTATAAGTTGCCTCAAAAACAAAAAATAGTATACCATCAAATATATAAAAGAAAAAGGAGTGCTGATCATATTAATATGTTTAGGAATGATTTAATTAAACAAGAGTGGAAAGAGGTGTATACAGAAGATGTAAATAACGCTTATAATTCTTTTCTTAAATGTTATCTTACTCTATATAACAAGCATTGTCCAGAGATCCTTTGTAAATCGAAACAAAGGCAAAATAGTAAACCTTGGATAACAAACGGATTAAAAAATGCCTCTAAGAAGAAAAATAGACTTTATAAGGAGTTTATTAAATCAAGGACAGAGAATGCAGAAAAACGCTATAGGAAATACAAAAATAAGTTGACTGGCATATTGAGACAAGCAAAAAAGGACTATTATAATAGAATGTTGCACGAAAATAAAAATAATATAAAGGCTACATGGAATATTCTGAACAATGTAATTGGGAATAAGACGGGACGAACAGAATTACCTAAATATTTTAAAAAGGACAATAAGGTGATTGAAAATAAAGAAGAAATGGTCCATGAATTAAATCAATTCTTTGTAAATGTAGGACCTAGCTTAGCAAAAGAAATACCAATATCTAGTAATCAGCTAGGGGGAGTCCGGAAAAGGGAAAAAAGTATTATGCAGTCAATGTATCTAGGTGAGGTGACTGAAAATGAAATATTATCTGTGGTTTATAAGTTAAAAAATAAGACTTCAACGGATAGTGATGGTATTGACATGAAAATAATAAAAAACACAATTGACTGCATTATTAAACCATTACATTATATAATTAATTGTTCTTTTGCAGAAGGAGTTTTTCCAGATAGTATGAAAATAGCTAAGGTAATACCTTTTTTTAAAACTGGAGATAAACATATTTTCAATAACTATAGACCAGTATCTCTCCTACCTCAATTTTCCAAAGTGTTTGAAAAACTCTTTGTTAATAAATTAGACAACTTTATTGAAAAACATGAGTTATTAAACGAAAATCAATATGGATTTAGGTCAAATAGGTCTACAAGCTTGGCTATTATGAAAATTATTGAAGATATTACAACTGCAATAGACAGAAATAAATATACAATAGGGGTGTTCATTGATTTAAAGAAGGCATTTGACACTATAGATCATCAAATTCTTATTTCTAAATTATATACTTATGGAATTAGAGGAGTTGTATTGAACTGGTTAACTAGCTATTTACAACAACGACAACAATATGTTGAGTTTGATGGTTATAGGTCAGAATGTCTGAATATTGAATGTGGACTTCCACAAGGTTCAATATTAGGACCCAAACTTTTTATTTTGTATATAAATGAGATTTGTGAGGTTTCAAAAAAATTACACTATGTATTATTTGCAGATGACACAAATTTATATAGTTCAGGAAATGATTTGAAAACTTTGGCTAATAATATTGAAGATGAAATGGTAAAACTAAAATTGTGGTTTGATGTAAATAAATTATCTTTAAATTTGAATAAAACAAAGTTTATGATATTTAGCAATAAAAGAAAGGAGGAAGTCAGCTTATCTATAAACAATGTAAATATTGAGAAGGTGTCTGAAATTAGATTTTTAGGAGTTACCTTAGATGAGAAATTGACGTGGAAAAGTCATATAATGCATGTAAAAAATAAGATGGCAAAAAGCCTATTTATTTTGAATAAGGTTAAATACAGTTTAACGTATAATACAATGAAAATGTTATATTGTTCAATGATTTTGCCTTATTTAAACTATTGTGTAGAAATATGGGGAAATACATATTATAGTAACACTATGCCTTTGTTTATTTTACAGAAAAGAGCTATTCGTATTATTTTCCAAGCAGGATATAGAGATCATACAAATCCACTCTTTATTAGATCAGGATTATTAAAATTTAAAGACATTGTAGAATTACACATTTTATTAGTGATGTTTAAAGCTAGAAGCAAAGCTCTTCCATATGATTTACAAAAGTTATTTGTTCTCACTTCTGAAGATGGAAATCATAGACGGCCGAATGACTTTAAACATCTAACAGCACGAACAACCCTGAAACAAATGTGTTGGTCTGTTGCTGGAGTAAAAGCGTGGAATTTTCTAAGGAAAGATTTAAAAAGTTGTAAAAATATTTTAGAATTTAAAAGGAGCTACAGAAAGAAACAACTTGAATTATATCAAATTGAAATTTGAATAGGACTGTATGTGATTATTGAAAATGTTTAAATAAATATTAGATATGTTGCAGTTTGGGTGATGGTGGAGGGAATAAAGCTGTGACATCTACTATTTAAGTTAATATATTTCTGGTGATATTTATGTCATCTATTATTTATGTTAATAAATTATGGGTGATGGTGGAGGGAACAATGTTAAAGCCATCTACTATTTATGTTTATAAAGGGGGCAGAAAAATATAAGAATATTATTCTTCCAGCTGCTCCTTTCTGATCATGGAAATGTAAAGGAAAATTCAAATGAATTGTATGTGCTTTGTATAAATAATGCATTTTCATGAAAAGAATAAAAGAGAAATGAAATGTTTACTCTGTTGCTAGGGTACTGTATTTGGTTGCTAGGGAAAAAAATGGCATCCACTAGTGATTACCCTCCGAGTCACGAGTCAAACGGTCCAAACCCCATGTCTCTACGATGTTCTGATGCGGAGATATAAGGCTTTGTTTACTCTGTTGCTAGGGTACTATATTTGGTTGCTAGGGGCGTGGCTTGGGAGTGGCCAATGATGTCGCAAGTTATTACGCTCTGAGTCACAAGTAAAATGGTCCAACCCCCGTGTCTCTACGATGTTCTGATGCGGAGAAATAAGGGTTTGTTTATTTGGTTGCTAGGGTGCTCCAATTTGGTTGCTAGGGGCGTGGCTTGGGAGTGGCCAATGATGCGGCCAGTGATTACCCTCCGAGTCACGAGTAAAACGGTCCAACCCCCGTGATTCTATGATGTTCTGATGCAGAGATATAAGGCTTTGTTTATTCGGTTGCTAGGGTGCTCATATTTGGTTGCTAGGGGCGTGGCTTGAGAGTGGCCAATGATGTCGCAAGTTATTACGCTCTGAGTCACAAGTAATATGGTCCAACCCCCGTGTCTCTACGATGTTCTGATGCGGAGAAATAAGGATTTGTTTATTCGGTTGCTAGGGTGCTCCAATTTGGTTGCTAGGGGCGTGGCTTGGGCGTGGCCAATGATGCGGCCAGTGATTACCCTCCGAGTCATGAGTAAAACGATCCAACCCCCGTTATTCTACGATGTTCTGATGCATAGATATAACTCTTCGAATTTTATGTTGCTAGGGTGCTTAAAAGTGGTTGCTAGGGGCGTGGCTTAATAGCTCTGGGACTATCCTGATAATTTGATTGGATGTCTGAGTAAAATGAGCCCACCCCCATGTCTCTACGACATTGTAAAGCGAAGATATTCCATCTGGAACTTTTTTATTCCCTTATATGGGCATGTTTCCTGCCCCATTATAAGTCAATGGGATATTTCGGGTGCCTCTTACACCCCAGGGGTACAACTAACACCCCAATGTGATGTATGTTCTTACAGAGCCTACCACCCTTTTCAAATGTTAGAACCCACATGTTTCTACAAAATCCTCGAGCGGAGCTATGACCCGTCAAAGTTCGGTCCAATGTTAAGTCAATGGGATTTTTGGGGTGATTTTTCGCCCCCCTTTCGGAAATCCAGCACCCGATCGCTTATAAAAGTCATAGCACACCTCTCCTCAATAAACCGGTCAATTTGAGCCCTCATTCATGTGTCTACGACAAACCGTGTGGGACGAGTTACGCGCCGAAAAAGTGTGCAGACATAAGAATAAAATATAACTAGATAGGTACATTTCCTGAAGAAAATGTGAGTGGTGCTTGCCGTGGCAAAATTCAAGGGACAATTTATGATTATACTCCATGCCAAAAGTAAAACGGTCCAACCCCCGTGTCTCTACGATGTTCTGATGCAGAGATATAAGGCTTTGTTTACTCTGTTGCTAGGGTACTGTATTTGGTTGCTAGGGAAAAAAATTGCATCCACTAGTGATTACCCTCCGAGTCACGAGTCAAACGGTCCAAACCCCGTGTCTCTACGATGTTCTGATGCGGAGTTATAAGGCTTTGTTTATTCGGTTGCTAGGGTACTGTATTTGGTTGCTAGGGAAAAAATTGCATCCACTAGTGATTACCCTCCGAGTCACGAGTCAAACGGTCCAAACCCCGTGTCTCTACGATGTTCTGATGCGGAGTTATAAGGCTTTGTTTACTCTGTTGCTAGGGTACTGTATTTGGTTGCTAGGGAAAAAATTGGCATCCACTAGTGATTACACTCCGAGTCACAAGTAAAACGGTCCAACCCCCATGTCTCTACGATGTTCTGATGCGGAGATATAAGGCTTTGTTTATTCGGTTGCTAGGGTACTGTATTTGGTTGCTAGGGAAAAAATTGGCATCCCATAGTGATTACACTCTGAGTCACGAGTCAAACGGTCCAACCCCCGTGTCTCTACGATGTTCTGATGCGGAGATATAAGGCTTTGTTTATTCGGTTGCTAGGGTGCTCAAATTTGGTTGCTAGGGGCGTGCCTTGGGAGTGGCCAATTATGTGCCCAATTGTTACACCCCTAGTCACAAGTAAAACGGTCCAACCCCCGTGTCTCTACGATGTTCTGATGCCGAGATATAACTGTTTGAATTTTATGTTGCTAGGGTGCTCAAAAGTGGTTGCTAGGGGCGTGGCTTGGTAAGTCTTTAAGGATCCTGAGAGACTGATTGGATGCCTGAGTAAAATGAGCCCACCCTCATGTCTCTATGACACTGTGCTACAAAGATATCCATCTGGGCATTTTATAATGGCAGTCTATGGGAGATGTTGCTAGGGTGCCCAAAATGGTTGCTAGGGGCGTGGCTTAATAGCTCTGGGACTCTCCTGAGAGACTGATTGGATGCCTGAGTAAAATAAGCCCACCCCCTTGATTCTACGACACTGTAATTCGAAGATATCCCATCAGGAAAATTCTTATTCCCTTATATGGGCATGTTCCGTGACCCATTATAAGTCAATGGGGCACTTTTGGGCGCCTCCTACACCCCAGGGGTACAACTTTCACCCCATTGTGATGTATGTTCTTACAGAGTCTACCACCCTCTTCAAATGTTGTAACCCACAAGTTTCTACCAAATCCTCGAGCTGAGCTATGACCCGTCAAAGTTGGGCGCAATGTTAAGTCAATGGGATTTTTCGGGTGGTTTTTCGCCCCCCTTTCGAAAATCCTGCACCCGATCCCTTATAAAAGTCATAGCACACCTCTCCTCAATAAACCGGTCATTTTGAGCTATCTTTCATGGGTCTATGACAAACCGTGCGGGACGAGTTACGCGCCGAAAAAAGTGTCCAGAATAAGAATAATAAGAATAAGTATGAGCAATAGTAATAGTGATGCCTTGCATAAATGCAAGCACCACTAATAATAATAATATCCCTGAGGAATAGTAATAGTGATGCCTTGCATAAATGCAAGCACCACTAACTAGATAGGTACATTTCCTGAAGAAAATGTGAAGTGGTGCTTGCCGTGGCAAATTTCGGGGGACAATATATGATTATACTCCAAGCCAAAAGTAAAACAATTCAACCCACATGTCTCTACGATATTCTGATGCGAAGATATAAGGCTTTGTTTATTCGGTTGCTAGGGTACTGTATTTGGTTGCTAGGGAGAAAATTGGCATCCACTAGTGATTACACTCCGAGTCACGAGTCAAACGGTCAAACCCCCGTGTCTCTACGATGTTCTGATGCAGAGATATAAGGCTTTGTTTACTCTGTTGCTAGGGTACTGTATTTGGCTGCTAGGGAAAAAATTGGCATCCACTAGTGATTACACTCCGAGATACGAGTCAAACGGTCCAACCCCCGTGTCTCTACGATGTTCTGATGTGGAGATAAAAGGCTTTGTTTACTCTGTTGCTAGGGTAATGTATTTGGTTGCTAGGGAGAAAATTGGCATCCACTAGTGATTACACTCCGAGTCACAAGTCAAACGGTCCAAACCCTGTGTCTCTACGATGTTCTGATGCGGAGATATAAGGGTTTGTTTACTCTGTTGCTAGGGTACTGTATTTGGTTGCTAGGGAAAAAATGGCATCCACTAGTGATTACCCTCCGAGTCATGAGTCAAACGGTCCAACCCCCGTGTCTCTACGATGTTCTGATGCGGAGATATAAGGCTTTGTTTACTCTGTTGCTAGGGTACTGTATTTGGTTGCTAAGGAAAAAAATGGCATCCACTAGTGATTACCCTCCGAGTCACGAGTCAAACGATCCAACCCCCGTGTCTCTACGATGTTCTGATGCGGAGATATAAGGCTTTGTTTACTCCGTTGCTAGGGTACTGTATTTGGTTGCTAGGGAAAAAAATGGCATCCACTAGTGATTACCCTCCGAGTCACGAGTCAAACGGTCCAAACCCCGTGTCTCTACGATGTTCTGAGGCGGAGATATAAGGCTTTGTTTACTCTGTTGCTAGGGTACTGTATTTGGTTGCTAGGGAAAAAAATGGCATCCACTAGTGATTACCCTCCGAGTCACGAGTCAAACGGTCCAACCCCCGTGTCTCTACGATGTTCTGATGCGGAGATATAAGGCTTTGTTTACTCTGTTGCTAGGGTACTGTATTTGGTTGCTAGGGAAAAAATGGCATCCACTAGTGATTACCCTCCAAGTCATGAGTCAAACGGTCCAACCCCCGTGTCTCTACGATGTTCTGATGTGGAGATATAAGGCTTTGTTTACTCTGTTGCTAGGGTACTGTATTTGGTTGCTAGGGGCGTGGCTTGGGAGTGGCCAATGATGTGCCCAGTGATTACACTCTGAGTCACAAGTAAAACGGTCCAACCCCCGTGTCTCTACGATGTTCTGATGCGGAGATATAAGGCTTTGTTTACTCTGTTGCTAGGGTATTGTATTTGGTTGCTAGGGGCGTGGCTTGGGAGTGGCCAATTATGTGCCCAGTGATTACACTCCGAGTCACAAGTAAAACGGTCCAACCCCCGTGTCTCTACGATGTTCTGATGCGGAGATATAAGGCTTTGTTTACTCTGTTGCTAGGGTACTGTATTTGGTTGCTAGGGGCGTGGCTTGGGAGTGGCCAATGATGTGCCCAGTGATTACACTCCGAGTCACAAGTAAAACGGTCCAAACCCCGTGTCTCTACGATGTTCTGATGCGGAGATATAAGGCTTTGTTTATTCGGTTGCTAGGGTGCTCAAATTTGGTTGCTAGGGGCGTGGCTTGGGAGTGGCCAATGATGTGCCCAATTGTTACACCCCTAGTCACAAGTAAAACGGTCCAAACCCCGTGTCTCTACGATGTTCTGATGCAGAGATATAACTGTTTGTATTTTATGTTGCTAGGGTGCTCAAAAGTGGTTGCTAGGGGCGTGGCTTAGTAAGTCTGTAAGGATCCTGAGAGACTGATTGGATGCCTGAGTAAAATGAGCCCACCCCCATGTCTCTATGACACTGTGGTGCAAAGATATCCATCCGGGCATTTTATAATGGCAGTCTATGGTATAGGTTGCTAGGGTGCCCAAAATGGTTGCTATGGTAACCTTACACCCCATTGTGGGGGACGTCCTGACAGAGTCTAGCACCCTCTTCAAATTTAGTAACCCACATGTTTCTATGAAATCCTGGCTCGGACCTATGACCCGTCAAAATTTTTGCAATGGTAAGTCTATGGGATTTTGCCCCATTGACTTTTCATTGGGGCACTTTTGGGCACCTCTTACACCCCAGGGGTACAACTTACACCCCATTGTGATCCATGTTCTTACAGAGCCTACCACCCTCTTCAAATGTTGTAACCCACATGTTTCTACAAAATCCTCGAGCGGAGCTATGACTCGTCAAAGTTGGGCGCAATGTTAAGTCAATGGGATTTTTCGGGTGGTTTTTCGCCCCCCTTTCGGAAATCCTGCACCCGATCGCTTATAAAAGTCATAGCACACCTCTCCTCAATAAGCCGGTCGATTTGAGCCCTCTTTCATGGGTCTACGACAAACCGTGCGGGACGAGTTAGGTGCCGAAAAAACGTGCAGATGTAAGAATAAAATATAACTAGATATTAAAGTTTGAAGACAAACTTTATGTTGGCTTGAAAAAGCGTAGCTTGAACGTTTAAAACGGTTTGACAGAAGTTTAGTTTAGTAGGCTATCTGGCTGTTAGCATGATGCTAGCATGATTAGCATGAAGCTAGCATGAAGCTAGCATGATGCTAGCATGATTAGCATGAAGCTAGCATGATGCTAGCATGATGCAAACATGATTAGCATGAAGCTAGCATGATGTTAGCATGATTAGCATGAAGCTAACATGATGCTAACATGATTAGCACGAAGCTAGCATGATTAACACGAAGCTAGCATGATGCTAGCATGATTAGCATGAAGCTAGTATGATGTTAGCATGATTAGCATGAAGCTAGCATGATGCTAGCATGATTAGCATGAAGCTAGCATGATGCTAGCATGATTAGCATGAAGCTAGCATGATGTTAGCATGATTAGCATGAAGCTAGCATGATGCTAGCATGATTAGCATGAAGCTAGCATGATGTTAGCATGATGCTAGCATGATTAGCATGAAGCTAGCATGATGTTAGCATGATTAGCATGAAGCTAGCATGATGCTAACATGATTAACACGAAGCTAGCATGATGCTAGCATGATTAGCATGAAGCTAACATGATTAGCTAGCATGATTAGCATGATGTTAGCATGAAGCTAGCATGATTAGCATGAAACTAGCATGATGCTAGCATGATTAGCATGAAGCTAGCAAGATGTTAGCATGATTAGCATGAAGCTAGCATGATGCTAGCATGATTAGCATGAAGCTAGCTTGATTAGCATGAAGCTAGCATGATTATCATGCGGCTAGCATGATGTTAGCATGACTAGCATGAAGCTAGCATGATGCTAACATGACAAGCATGAAGCTAGCATGTTGCTAGCATGATTAGCATGAAGCTAGCATGATGCTAGCATGATTAGCATGAAGCTAGCATGATGCTAGCATGATTAGCATGAAGCTAGCATGATGTTAACATGATTAGCATGATGCTAGCATGATTAGCATGAAGCTAGCATGATGTTAGCATGATTACCATGAAGCTAGCATGATGCTACCATGAAACTAGCATGATTCTAGCATGATGAGCATGAAGCTAGCATGATTCTACCATGATTAGCATGAAGCTAGCATGATTGTAGCATGATTAGCATGAAGCTAGTATGATGCTAGCATGATTAGCATGAAGCTAGCATGAGGCTACCATGATTAGCATGAAGTAAGCATGAGGTTAGCATGATTAGCATGAAGCTAGCATGATTTAACGTGAAGCTAGCATGATTAGCATGATGCTAACATGATTAGCATGACGCTAGCACTATTTGGCGTGCAGCTAACAAGATTTGACATGAAGTTGGCATTATTTAGCATGAACTTAACAAAATGTATTATGAAATTAGCATAAAGCTAGCATGAAACTAGCATGAAGCTAGTTTGACTTAGCATGGAGCTAGCATGAAGCTAACATGACCCAAAGACCCAACCCCCATGTCTCTATGATGTTCAGATCAAGAGATAAAAGGCTTTGTTTATTATGTTGCTAGGGTGTTCATATTTGGTTGCTAGGGGCGTGGCTTAATGCCTCAATAAGAATCCTATTAAGACTGATTGGATGCCTGAGTAAAATGAGCCCACCCCCATGTCTCTATGACACTCTGGTGTAAAGATATCCATCTGGGCTTTTTATAATGGTAGTCTATGGGAGATGTTGCTAGGGTACCCAAAATTGTTGCTAGGGGCGTGGCTAAATAGCTTTGGGGCGATCCTAAGAGACTGATAGGATGACTGAGTAAAATGAGCCCACCCCCATGTCTCTACAACACTCTAAAGTAAAGATATTCCATCTGGGACGCTTTCATTCCCTTATATGGGCATGTTTCCTGCCCCATTATAAGTCAATGGGAAATTTTGGGGGCCTCTTACACCCCAGGGGTATAGCTTACACCCCATTGTGATGTATGTTCTTACAGAGCCTGTCAGCCTCCTTAAATGTGGTAAGCCACAAGTTTCTACAAGTTTCTCACTCACAGCTATGACTCGTCAAAGTTTGTCTCAATGTTAAGTCAATGGAAATTTTGGGGTGTTCGAGCCCCCCGTTTAGGAATTCGGAAGGTCCCATCAGTTAGAAAAGATATAGCACACTCCGTCAGACCAGTCTGAAGGTCCGTGGAAAATTTGGTGCATGTAGCTTGAAAGCCCTAGGACGAGTTAGTGTCGGAAATTTAGTCTCAGAAGAAAGCGGAATAATAATAATAAAAATAAGTTTAATAGCAATAACAATATATTGGCTTTTTCAAAGCCAACATAATAATATCCCTGAGGAATAGTAATAGTGATGCTTTGCATAAATGCAAGCACCACTAATAAGTATGCAAGATAGTAATAGTGATGCTTTGCATAAATGCAAGCACCACTAATAACTAGATAGGTACATTTCCTGAAGAAAATGTGAGTGGTGCTTGCCGTGGCAAAATTCTGGGGAACATATATGATTATACTCCAAGCCAAAAGTAAAACGATCCAACTCCTGTGTCTCTACGATGTTCTGATGCTGAGATATTAGGCTTTGTTTACTCTGTTGCTAGGGTACTGTATTTGGTTGCTAGGGAAAAAATTGGCATCCCATAATGATTACACTCTGAGTCACGAGTCAAACGGTCCAACCCCCGTGTCTCTACGATGTTCTGATGCGGAGATATAAGGCTTTGTTTACTCTGTTGCTAGGGTACTGTATTTGGTTGCTAGGGAAAAAATTGGCATCCCATAATGATTACACTCTGAGTCACGAGTCAAACGGTCCAACCCCCGTGTCTCTACGATGTTCTGATGCGGAGATATAAGGCTTTGTTTACTCTGTTGCTAGGGTACTGTATTTGGTTGCTAGGGGCGTGGCTTTGGAGTGGCCAATGATGTGCCCAGTGATTACACTCCGAGTCACAAGTAAAACGGTCCAAACCCCGTGTCTCTACGATGTTCTGATGCGGAGATATAAGGCTTTGTTTACTCTGTTGCTAGGGTACTGTATTTGGTTGCTAGGGGCGTGGCTTGGGAGTGGCCAATGATGAGCCCAGTGATTACACTCCGAGTCACAAGTAAAACGGTCCAACCCCCGTGTCTCTACGATGTTCTGATGCGGAGATATAAGGCTTTGTTTACTCTGTTGCTAGGGTACTGTATTTGGTTGCTAGGGGCGTGGCTTGGGAGTGGCCAATGATGTGCCCAGTGATTACACTCCGAGTCACAAGTAAAACGGTCCAAACCCCGTGTCTCTACGATGTTCTGTTGCGGAGATATAAGGCTTTGTTTATTCGGTTGCTAGGGTGCTCAAATTTGGTTGCTAGGGGCGTGGCTTGGGAGTGGCCAATGATGTGCCCAATTGTTACACCCCTAGTCACAAGTAAAACGGTCCAACCCTCGTGTCTCTAAGATGTTCTGATGCCGAGATATAACTGTTTGTATTTTATGTTGCTAGGGTGCTCAAAAGTGGTTGCTAGGGGCGTGGCTTAGTAAGTCTGTAAGTATCCTGAGAGACTGATTGGATGCCTGAGTAAAATGAGCCCACCCCCATGTCTCTATGACACTGTGGTGCGAAGATATCCATCTAGGCATTTTATAATGGCAGTCAATGGTATAGGTTGCTAGGGTGCCCAAAATGGTTGCTATGGTAACCTTACACCCCATTGTGGGGTACGTCCTGACAGAGTCTAGCACCCTTTTCAAATTTAGTAACCCACATGTTTCTATGAAATCCTGGCTCGGACCTATGACCCGTCAAAATTTTTGCAATGGTAAGTCTATGGGATTTTGCCCCATTGACTTTTCATTGGGGCACTTTTGGGCACCTCTTACACCCCAGGGGTACAACTTACACCCCATTGTGATCTATGTTTTTACAGAGCCTACCACCCTCTTCAAATGTTGTAACCCACATGTTTCTACAAAATCCACGAGCGGAGCTATGACCCATCAAAGTTGGGCCCAATGTTAAGTCAATGGGATTTTTGGGGTGGTTTTTCGCCCCCCTTTCGGAAATCCTGCACCCGATCCCTTATAAAAGTCATAGCACACCTCTCCTCAATAATCCGGTCGATTTGAGCCCTCTTTCATGGGTCTACAACAAAGCGTGCGGGACGAGTTAATCGCCGAAAAAAGTGTCCGGATGTAAGAATAAAATATAATAACTAGATAGGTACATTTCCTGAAGAAAATGTGAGTGGTGCTTGCCGTGGCATGTTTCAAGGGACAATTTATGATTATACTCCAAGCCAAAAGTCAAACGATCCAACCCCCGTGTCTCTACGATGTTCTGATGCGGAGATATAAGGCTTTGTTTACTCTGATGCTAGGGTACTGTATATGGTTGCTAGGGAAAAAATTGGCATCCACTAGTGATTACACTTCCAGTCACGAGTCAAATGGTCCAACCCCCATGTCTCTACGATGTTCTGATGCAGAGATATAAGGCTTTGTTTACTCTGTTGCTAGGGTACTGTATTTGGTTGCTAGGGAAAAAAATGGCATCCACTAGTGATTACCCTTTGAGTCACGAGTCAAACGGTCCAAACCCCGTGTCTCTACGATGTTCTGATGCGGAGATATAAGGCTTTGTTTACTCTGTTGCTAGGGTACTGTATTTGGTTGCTAGGGGAAACAATGGCATCCACTAGTGATTACCCTCCGAGTCACGAGTCAAACGGTCCAAACCCCGTGTCTCTACGATGTTCTGATGCGGAGATATAAGGCTTTGTTTACTCTGTTGCTAGGGTACTGTATTTGGTTGCTAGGGAAAAAAATGGCATCCACTAGTGATTACCCTCCGAGTCACGAGTCAAACGGTCCAAACCCCGTGTCTCTACGATGTTCTGATGCGGAGATATAAGGCTTTGTTTACTCTGTTGCTAGGGTACTGTATTTGGTTGCTAGGGAAAAAAATGGCATCCACTAGTGATTACCCTCCGAGTCACGAGTCAAACGGTCCAACCCCCGTGTCTCTACGATGTTCTGATGCGGAGATATAAGGCTTTGTTTACTCTGTTGCTAGGGTACTGTATTTGGTTGCTAGGGAAAAAAATTGCATCCACTAGTGATTACCCTCCGAGTCATGAGTCAAACGGTCCAACCCCCGTGTCTCTACGATGTTCTGATGTGGAGATATAAGGCTTTGTTTACTCTGTTGCTAAGGTACTGTATTTGGTTGCTAGGGGCGTGGCTTGGGAGTGGCCAATGATGTGCCCAGTGATTACACTCCGAGTCACAAGTAAAACGGTCCAACCCCCGTGTCTCTACGATGTTCTGATGCGGAGATATAAGGCTTTGTTTACTCTGTTGCTAGGGTACTGTATTTGGTTGCTAGGGGCGTGGCTTGGGAGTGGCCAATTATGTGCCCAGTGATTACACTCCGAGTCACAAGTAAAACGGTCCAAACCCCGTGTCTCTACGATGTTCTGATGCGGAGATATAAGGCTTTGTTTATTCGGTTGCTAGGGTGCTCAAATTTGGTTGCTAGGGGCGTGGCTTGGGAGTGGCCAATGATGTGCCCAATTGTTACACCCCTAGTCACAAGTAAAACGGTCCAACCCCCGTGTCTCTACGATGTTCTGATGCCGAGATATAACTGTTTGTATTTTATGTTGCTAGGGTGCTCAAAAGTGGTTGCTAGGGGCGTGGCTTAGTAAGTCTGTAAGGATCCTGAGAGACTGATTGGATGCCTGAGTAAAATGAGCCCACCCCCATGTCTCTATGACACTGTGGTGCAAAGATATCCATCCGGGCATTTTATAATGGCAGTCTATGGTATAGGTTGCTAGGGTGCCCAAAATGGTTGCTATGGTAACCTTACACCCCATTGTGGGGGACGTCCTGACAGAGTCTAGCACCCTCTTCAAATTTAGTAACCCACATGTTTCTATGAAATCCTGGCTCGGACCTATGACCCGTCAAAATTTTTGCAATGTAAGTCTATGGGATTTTGCCCCATTGACTTTTCATTGGGGCACTTTTGGGCACCTCTTACACCCCAGGGGTACAACTTACACCCCATTGTGATCCATGTTCTTACAGAGCCTACCACCCTCTTCAAATGTTGTAACCCACATGTTTCTACAAAATCCTCGAGCGGAGCTATGACTCGTCAAAGTTGGGCGCAATGTTAAGTCAATGGGATTTTTTGGGTGGTTTTTCGCCCCCCTTTCGGAAATCCTGCACCCGATCGCTTATAAAAGTCATAGCACACCTCTCCTCAATAAGCCGGTCGATTTGAGCCCTAATTTATGGGTCTACGACAAAGCGTGCGGGACGAGTTACGCGCCGAAAAAGTGTCCAGAAAAAGAAGAATAATAACTAGATAGAAAAGTTTGAAGACAAACTTTATGTTGGCTTGACAAAGCCTAGCCTGAACGTTTAAAACAGATTGAGAGAAATTTAAAACAAGTTTAGTTTAGTATTATAACTTTCCGTAAACATGATACCAAAAGTTACCATGTTAGCATGTTTAGCACTAAGTTAGCATGATGCTAACATGAATTAGCATGAAGCTAGCATGATGCTAACATGAATTAGCATGAAGCTAGCATGATGCTAACATGAATTAGCATGAAGCTAGCATGATGCTAACATGAATTAGCATTAAGGTAACATGATGCTAAAATGAATTAGCATGAAGCTAACATGATGCTAACATGAATTATCATGAAGCTAGCATGATGCTAACATGAATTAGCATGAAGCTAGCATGATGCTAACATGAATTAGCATGAAGTTAGCATGATGCTAACATGAATTAGCATTGTGCTAACATGAAATAGCATGAAGCTAGCATGATGCTAACATGAATTAACATGAAGCTAGCATGATGCTAACATGAATTACCATGAAGCTAGCATGTAGCTAACATGAATTAGCATGAAGCTAGCATGATGCTAACATGAATTAGCATGAAGCTAGCATGATGCTAACATGAATTAGCATGAAGCTAGCATGATGCTAACATGAATTAGCATGAAGCTAGCATGATGCTAACATGAATTAGCATGAATTAACATGAAGCTAGCATGATGCTAACATGAATTACCATGAAGCTAGCATGTAGCTAACATGAATTAGCATGAAGCTAGCATGATGCTAACATGAATTAGCATGAAGCTAGCATGATGCTAACATGAATTAGCATGAAGCTAGCATGATGCTAACATGAATTAGCATGAAGCTAGCATGATGCTAACATGAATTAGCATGAAGCTAGCATGATGCTAACATGAATTAGCATGAAGCTAGCATGATGCTAACATGAATTAGCATGAAGCTAGCATGATGCTAACATGAATTAGCATGAAGCTAGCATGATGCTAACATGAATTAGCATGAAGTTAGTATGATGCTAACATGATTAGCATGAAGCTAGCATTATGTTAGCATGATTAGCAGGAAGCTAGCATGATGCTAACATGAATTAGCATGAAGCTAACACGACGCTAACATGAATTAGCATGAAGCTAGCACGACGTTAACATGAATTAGCATGAAGCTAGCACGACGTTAACATGAATTAGCATGAAGCTAGCACGACGCTAACATGAATTAGCATGAAGCTACCACGACGTTAACATGAATTAGCATGAAGCTAGCACGACGCTAACATGAATTAGCATGCAGCTAGCACGACGCTAACATGAATTAGCATGAAGCTAGCACGATGCTAACATGAATTAGCATGAAGCTAGCACGATGCTAACATGAATTAGCATGAAGCTAGCACGATGCTAACATGAATTAGCATGAAGCTAGCACGATGCTAACATGAATTAGCATGAAGCTAGCACGATGCTAACATGAATTAGCATGAAGCTAGCACGATGCTAACATGAATTAGCATGAAGCTAGCACGATGCTAACATGAATTACCATGAAGCTAGCACGATGCTAACATGAATTAGCATGAAGCTAGCACGAAGCTAACATGAATTAGCATGAAGCTAGCACGAAGCTAACATGAATTAGCATGAAGCTAGCATGATGCTAACATGAATTAGTATGAAGCTAGCATGATGCTAACATGGTTAGCATGAAGTTAGCAAGATTTATTATGAAATTAGCATAAAGCTAGCACGAAACTAGCATGAAGCTAGTATGACTTAGCATGGAGCTAGCATAAGGCTAACATGACCAAAAGACCCAACCCCCATGTCTCTATGATGTTCGGATCCAGAGATATAAGGCTTTGTTTATTATGTTGCTAGGGTGCTCATATTTGGTTGCTAGGGGCGTGGCCTAATACCTCAATAAGAATCCTCCGAGACTGATTGGATGCCTGAGTAAAATGAGCCCACCCCCATGTCTCTGTGACACTGTGCTGCAAAGATATCCATCTGGGCATTTTATAATGGCAGTCTATGGGATATGTTGCTAGGGTGCCCAAAAATGGTTGCTAGGGGCGTGGCTTAATAGCTATGGGGCGATCCTGAGAGACTGATTGGATGCCTGACTAAATTGAGCCCACCCCCTTGTCTCTACGACACTCTAAAGTGAAGATATTCCATCTGGGACGCTTTTATTCTCTTATATGGGCATGTTCCCTCCCCCATTATAAGTCAATGGGGAAATTTGGGCGGTCCTTACGCCCCAGGGGTGAAACTTACACCCCAATGTGATGTATGTTCTTACACAGTCTGCCAGCCTCTTCAAATGTGGTAACCCACAAGTTTCTACAAATTTCTCGCTTGCAGCTATGACCCGTCAAAGTTTGTCGCAATGTTAAGTCAATGGAAAATTTGGGGTGTTTGAGCGCCCCGTTTAGGAATTCGGTAGGTCCCATCAGTTAGAAAAGTCATAGCACCCATCTACGGACCAGTCTTAAAAGTTTTGTAAAGTTTTGTGGGTGTAGCTTGAAAGCTCTAGGAGGAGTTACAATTGGTAAAAAGTATGAACAGAAGAAGAATAATAACTAGATAGAAAAGTTTGAAGACAAACTTTATGTTGGCTTGACAAAGCCTAGCCTAAACGTTTAAAACAGATTAAGAGAAATTTAAAACAAGTTTAGTTTAGTATTATAACTTTCCGTAAACATGATACCAAAAGTTACCATGTTAGCATGTTTAGCACTAAGTTAGCATGATGCTAACATGAATTAGCATGAAGTTAGCATGATGCTAAAATGAATTAGCATGAAGCTAGCATGATGCTAACATGAATTAGCATGAAGCTAACATGAATTAGCATGAAGCTAACATGATGCTAACATGAATTAGCATGAAGCTAGCATGATGCTAACATGAATTAGCATGAAGCTAGCATGATGCTAACATGAATTAGCATGAAGCTAGCATGATGCTAACATGAATTAGCATGAAGTTAGCATGATGCTAACATGAATTAACATGAAGCTAGCATGATGCTAACATGAATTAGCATGAAGCTAGCATGATGCTAACATGAATTAGCATGAAGCTAGCATGATGTTAACATGAATTAGCATTGTGCTAACATGAATTAGCATGAAGCTAGCATGATGCTAACATGAATTAGCATGAAGCTAGCATGATGCTAACATGAATTAGCATGAAGCTAGCATGATGTTAACATGAATTAGCATTGTGCTAACATGAATTAGCATGAAGCTAGCATGATGCTAACATGAATTAGCATGAAGCTAGCATGATGCTAACATGAATTAGCATGAAGCTAGCATGAATAAGCATTGTGCTAACATGAATTAGCATGAAGCTAGCATGATGCTAACATGAATTAGCATGAAGCTAGCATGATGCTAGCATGATTAGCATGAAGCTAACATGATGCTAGCATGATTAGCAGGAAGCTAGCATGATGTTAGCATGATTAGCATGAAGCTAACATGCATTAGCATGAAGCTAGCACAACGCTACAAGAATTAGCATGAAACTAGCACGACGCTAACATGAATTAGCATGAAGCTAACACGACGCTAACTTGAATTAGCATGAAGCTAGCACGACTCTAACATGAATTAGCATGAAGCTAGCACGACGCTAACATGAATTAGCATGAAGCTAGCACGACATTAACATGAATTAGCATGAAGCTAGCACGACGCTAACATGAATTAGCATGAAGCTAACACGACGCTAACTTAAATTAGCATGAAGCTAGCACGACGCTAACATGAATTAGCATGAAGCTAGCACGACGCTAACATGAATTAGCATGAAGCTAGCACGACGCTAACATGAATTAGCATGAAGCTAGCACGATGCTAACATGAATTAGCATGAAGCTAGCACGACGCTAACATGAATTAGCATGAAGCTAGCACGACGCTAACATGAATTAGCATGAAGCTAGCACGACGCTAACATGAATTAGCATGAAGCTAGCACGATGCTAACATGAATTAGCATGAAGCTAGCACGATGCTAACATGAATTAGCATGAAGCTAGCACGATGCTAACATGAATTAGCATGAAGCTAGCACGGTGCTAACATGAATTAGCATGAAGCTAGCACGGTGCTAACATGAATTAGCATGAAGCTAACACGGTGCTAACATGAATTAGCATGAAGCTAGCACGGTGCTAACATGAATTAGCATGAAGCTAGCACGATGTTAACACGAATTAGCATGAAGCTAGCATGAAGCTAACATGAATTAGCATGAAGCTAGCATGAAGCTAACATGAATTAACATGAAGCTAGCATGATGCTAACATGAATTAACATGAAGTTAGCAAGATTTATTATGAAATTAGCATAAAGCTAGCACGAAACTAGCATGAAGCTAGTATGACTTAGCATGGAGCTAGCATAAGGCTAACATGACCAAAAGACCCAACCCCCATGTCTCTATGATGTTCGGATCCAGAGATATAAGGCTTTGTTTATTATGTTGCTAGGGTGCTCATATTTGGTTGCTAGGGGCGTGGCTTAATACCTCAATAAGAATCCTCCGAGACTGATTGGATGCCTGAGTAAAATGAGCCCACCCCCATGTCTCTGTGACACTGTGCTGCAAAGATATCCATCTGGGCATTTTATAATGGCAGTCTATGGGATATGTTGCTAGGGTGCCCAAAAATGGTTGCTAGGGGCGTGGCTTAATAGCTATGGGGCGATCCTGAGAGACTGATTGGATGCCTGACTAAATTGAGCCCACCCCCATGTCTCTAAGACACTCTTAAGTGAAGATATTCCATCTGGGACGCTTTTATTCCCTTATATGGGCATGTTCCCTCCCCCATTATAAGTCAATGGGGAAATTTGGGTGGTCCCTACACCCCAGGGGTGAAACTTACACCCCAATGTGATGTATGTTCTTACACAGTCTGCCAGCCTCTTCAAATGTGGTAACCCACAAGTTTCTACAAATTTCTCGCTTGCAGCTATGACCCGTCAAAGTTTGTCGCAATGTTAAGTCAATGGAAAATTTGGGGTGTTTGAGCGCCCCGTATAGGAATTCGGTAGGTCCCATCAGTTAGAAAAGTCATAGCACCCATCTACGGACCAGTCTTAAAAGTTTTGTAAAGTTTTGTGGGTGTAGCTTGAAAGCTCTAGGAGGAGTTACAATTGGTAAAAAGTATGAACAGAAGAATAATAATAATAATAAGCTTAGATCGAAGAACAGTATGTTGGCTTTGTCAAGCCAACATAATAATAACTAGATAGGTACATTTCCTGAAGAAAATGTGAGTGTTGCTTGCCGTGGCAAATTTCAGGGGACAATTTATGATTATACTCCAAGCCAAAAGTAAAATGGTCCAACCCCCGTGTCTCTACGATGTTCTGAAGCAGAGATATAAGGCTTTGTTTACTCTGTTGCTAGGGTACTGTATTTGGTTGCTAGGGAAAAAATGTCACCCACTAGTGATTACCCTCCGAGTCATGAGTCAAACGGTCCAACCCCCATGTCTCTACGATGTTCTGATGCGGAGATATAAGGCTTTGTTTACACTGTTGCTAGGGTGCTGTATTTGGTTGCTAGGGAAACAATTGGCATCCAATGGTGATTACACTCTAAGTCACAAGTCAAACGGTCCAACCCCCGTGTCTCTACGATGTTCTGATGCGGAGATATAAGGCTTTGTTTACATTGTTGCTAGGGTACTGTATTTGGTTGCTAGGGAAAAAATTGGCATCCCATAATGATTACACTCCGAGTCACTAGTCAAACGGTCCAACCCCCGTGTCTCTACGATGTTCTGATGCGGAGATATAAGGCTTTGTTTACTCTGTTGCTAGGGTACTGTATTTGGTTGCTAGGGAAAAAATTGGCATCCTATAATGATTACACTCTGAGTCACTAGTCAAACGGTCCAACCCCCGTGTCTCTACGATGTTCTGATGCGGAGATATAAGGCTTTTTTTTACTCTGTTGCTAGGGTACTGTATTTGGTTGCTAGGGAAAAAATTGACATCCCATAATGATTACACTCTGAGTCACGAGTCAAACGGTCCAACCCCCGTGTCTCTACGATGTTCTGATGCGGAGATATAAGGCTTTGTTTACTCTGTTGCTAGGGTACTGTATTTGGTTGCTAGGGGCGTGGCTTGGGAGTGGCCAATGATGTGCCCAATTGTTACACCCCTAGTCACAAGTAAAACGGTCCAACCCCCTTGTCTCTACGATGTTCTGATGCCGAGATATAACTGTTTGAATTTTATGTTGCTAGGGTGCTCAAAAGTGGTTGCTAGGGGCGTGGCTTAGTAAGTCTTTAAGGATCCCGAGAGACTGATTGGATGCCTGAGTAAAATGAGCCCACCCCCATGTCTCTATGACACTGTGCTGCAAAGATATCCATCTGGGCATTTTATAATGGCAGTCTATGGGAGATGTTGCTAGGGTGCCCAAAATGGTTGCTAGGGGCGTGGCTTAATAGCTCTGGGACTCTCCTGAGAGACTGATTGGATGCCTGAGTAAAATAAGCCCACCCCCTTGATTCTACGACACTGTAATTCGAAGATATCCCATCAGGAAAATTCTTATTCCCTTATATGGGCATGTTCCCTGACCAATTATAAGTCAATGGGGCACTTTTGGGCGCCTCCTACACCCCAGGGGTACAACTTTCACCCCATTGTGATGTATGTTCTTACAGAGTCTACCACCCTCTTCAAATGTTGTAACCCACAAGTTTCTACCAAATCCTCGAGCTGAGCTATGACCCGTCAAAGTTGGGCGCAATGTTAAGTCAATGGGATTTTTCGGGTGGTTTTTCGTCCCCCTTTCGAAAATCCTGCACCCGATCCCTTATAAAAGTCATAGCACACCTCTCCTCAATAAACCGGTCATTTTGAGCCATCTTTCATGGGTCTATGACAAACCGTGCGGGACGAGTTACGCGCCGAAAAAAGTGTCCAGAATAAGAATAATAAGAATAAGTATGAGGAATAGTAATAGTGATGCCTTGCATAAATGCAAGCACCACTAATAATATCCCTGAGCAATAGTAATAGTGATGCTTTGCATAAATGCAAGCACCACTAATAATAATAAAAAGCCCAGTAAGAACAGTACAGCGCATTTTCAATGCACTGTAATAAAAAGCCCAGTAAGAACAGTACAGCGCATTTTCAATGCACTGTAATAATAACTAGATAGGTACATTTCCTGAAGAAAATGTGAGTGGTGCTTGCCGTGGCAAATTTCGGGGGACAATTTATGATTATACTCCAAGGCAAAAGTCAAACGGTCCAACCCTCATGTCTCTATGATGTACTGATGCGGAGATATAAGGCTTTGTTTACTCTGTTGCTAGGGTACTGTATTTGGTTGCTAGGTAAAAAATTGGCATCCCATAATGATTACACTCCGAGTCACGAGTCAAACGGTCCAACCCCCATGTCTCTACGATGTTCTGATGCGGAGATATAAGGCTTTGTTTACTCTGTTGCTAGGGTACTGTATTTGGTTGCTAGGGAAAAAATAGGCATCCCATAATGATTACACTCCGAGTCACGAGTCAAACGGTCCAACCCCTGTGTCTCTACGATGTTCTGATGTGGAGATAATGAAGCTAGCATGATTAGCATGAAGCGAGCATGATTAGCATGAAGCTAGCATGATTAGCATGAAGTTAGCATGAAGTTAGCATGATTACCATGAAGCTAACATGAAGCTAGCATGATTAACATTAAGCATGATTAACATTAGCATGATTACCATGAAGTTAGCATGAGGTTAGCATGAAGCTAGCATGATTACCATGAAGTTAACATGAAGCTAGCATGATTAGCATGAAGCTAGCATGAAGCTAGCATGATGCTAACATGATTAGCATGAAGTTAGCATGAAGCTAGCATGATGTTAGCATGATTTGCATGAAGCTTCCATGATGCTAGCATGATTAGCATGAAGCTAGCATGATGCTACCATGATTAGCATGAAGCTAGCATGAAGCTAGCATGATAAGCATGAAGGTAGCATGATGCTAACATGATTAGCATGAAGCTAGCATGATGTTAGCATTATTAGCATGAAGGTAGCATGATTAGCATGAAGCTAGCATGATGCTAACATGAAGTTAGCATGATTAGCATGAAGCTAACATGATTAGCATGAAGCTAGCATGATGCTAGCATGATTAGCATTAAGCTAGCATGATTAGCATGATGCTAACATGAAGCTAGCATGATTAGCATGAAGCTAACATGATTAGCATGAAGCTAGCATGATGCTAGCATGATTAGCATGAAGCTAGCATGATGGTAGCATGATTAGCATGAAGCTAGCATGAAGTTAGCATGAAGCTAGCATGATGATAGCATGATTAGCATGAAGCTAGCATGAAGCTAGCATGATTAGCATGAAGCTATCATGATGTTAGCATTATTAACATGAAGCTAGCATGATGTTAGCATGATTAGCATGAAGCTAGCATGATGTTAGCATGATTAGCATGAAGCTAGCATGATTAGCATGATGCTAACATGAAGCTAGCATGATTAGCATGAAGCTAACATGATTAGCATGAAGCTAACATGAAGCTAGCATGATTAGCATGAAGCTAACATGATTAGCATGAAGCTAGCATGATGCTAACATGAATTAGCATGAAGCTTGCATGATGCTAACATGAATTAGCATGAAGCTAGCATGAATTAGCATGAAGCTACCATGATGCTAACATGAATTAGCATGAATTTAACATGAATTAGCATGAAGTTAGCATGATGCTAACATGAATTAACATAAAGCTAGCATGAAGCTAACATGAATTAGCATAAAGCTAGCATGATGTTAACATGAATTAGAATTAAGCTAGCACGATGCTAACATGAATTAGCATGAAGCTAGCACGATGCTAACATGAATTAGCATGAAGCTAGCACGATGCTAACATGAATTAGCATGAAGCTAGCACGATGCTAAAATGAAGAAGCATGAAGCTAGCATAATGTTAACATGAATTAGTATGAAGCTAGCATGATGCTAACATAAATTAGCATGAAGCTAGCATGATGGTAACATAAATTAGCATGAAGCTAGCATGATGCTAACATAAATAAGCATCAAGCTAGCATGATGCTAACATTATTTAGCATGAAGTTAGCAAGATATATTATGAAATTAGCATAAAGCTAGCATGAAACTAGCATGAAGCTAGTATGACCTAGCATGAAGCTAGCATGAAGCTAACATGACCCAAACACCCAACCCCCATGTCTCTATGATGTTCGGATCCAGAAATATAAGGCTTTGTTTATTATGTTGCTAGGGTGCTCAAAAGTGGTTGCTAGGGGCGTGGCTTAATACCTAGGAAAGGATCCTGAGGGACTTATTGGATGCCTGTGTAAAATGAGTCCACCCCCATGTCTCTATGACACTGTGGTGCAAAGATATCCATCTGGGCATTTTATAATGGCAGTCTATGGGAGATGTTGCTAGGGTGCCCAAAATTGTTGCTAGGGGCGTGGCTTAATAGCTCTGGGATGATCCTGAGAGACTGATTGGATGCCCGAGTAAAATGAGCCCACCCACTTATCTCTACGACACTGTAAAGCAAAGATATTCCATCTGGAACTGCTTTATTCCCTTATATGGGCATGTTTCCTGCCCCATTTTAAGTCAATGGGAATTTTCGGGTGCCTCTTACACCCCAGGGGTACAACTTACACCCCAATGTCATGTATGTTCTTACAGAGCCTACCAACCTCTTCAAATGTTCTAACCCACATGTTTCTACAAAATCCTCGAGCGGAGCTATGACTCGTCAAAGTTGGGCGCAATGTTAAGTCAATGGGATTTTTCGGGTGGTTTTTCGCCCCCCTTTCAGAAATCCTGCACCCGATCGCCTATAAAAGTCATAGCACACCTCTCCTCAATAATCCGGTCGATTTGAGCCCTCTTTCATGGGACTATGTTAAACCGTGCGGGACGAGTTACGCGCCGAAAAAGTGTCCAGAAAAAGAATAATAATAATAACTAGATAGAAAAGTTTGAAGACAAACTTTATGTTGGCTTGACAAAGCCTAGCCTGAACGTTTAAAACAGATTGAGAGAAATTTAAAACAAGTTTAGTTTAGTATTATAACTTTCCGTAAACATGATACCAAAAGTTACCATGTTAGCATGTTTAGCACTAAGTTAGCATGATGCTAACATGAATTTGCATAAAGCTAGCATGATGTTAACATGAATTAGCATGAAGCTAACATGAATTAGCATGAAGCTAACATGATGCTAACATGAATTAGCATGATGCTAACATGAATTAGCATGAAGCTAACATGAATTAGCATGAAGCTAACATGAATTAGCATGAAGCTAACATGAATTAGCATGAAGCTAGCATGATGCTAACTTGAATTAGCATGAAGCTAACATGAATTAGCATGAAGCTAGCATGATGCTAACATGAATTAGCATGAAGCTAGCATGATGCTAACATGAATTAGCATGAAGCTAGCATGATGCTAACATGAATTAGCATGAAGCTAGCATGATGCTAACATGAATTAGCATGAAGCTAGCATGATGCTAACATGAATTAGCATGAAGCTAGCATGATGCTAACATGAATTAGCATGAAGCTAGCATGATGCTAACATGAATTAGCATGAAGCTAACATGATGTTAACATGAATTAGCATGAAGCTAGCATGATGCTAACATGAATTAGCATGAAGCTAGCATGATGCTAACATGAATTAGCATGAAGCTAGCATGATGCTAACATGAATTAGCATGATGCTAACATGAATTAGCATGATGCTAACATGAATAAGCATGAAGCTAGCATGATGCTAACATGAATAAGCATGATGCTAACATGAATTAGCATGAAGCTAGCATGATGCTAACATGAATTAGCATGAAGCTAGCATGATGCTAACATGAATTAGCATGAAGCTAGCATGATGCTAACATGAATTAGCATGAAGCTAGCATGATGCTAACATGAATTAGCATGAAGCTAGCATGATGCTAGCATGATTAGCAGGAAGCTAGCATGATGCTAGCATGATTAGCACGAAGCTAACATGAATTAGCATGAAGCTAGCACGACGCTAACATGAATTAGCATGAAGCAAGCACGATGCTAACATGAATTAGCATGAAGCTAGCACGATGCTAACATGAATTAGCATGAAGCTAGCACGATGCTAACATGAATTAGCATGAAGCTAGCACGAAGCTAACATGAATTAGCATGAAGCTAGCACGAAGCTAACATGAATTAGCATGAAGCTAGCACGAAGCTAACATGAATTAGCATGAAGCTAGCACGATGCTAACATGAATTAGCATGAAGCTAGCACGATGCTAACATGAATTAGCATGAAGCTAGCACGATGCTAACATGAATTAGCATGAAGCTAGCACGATGCTAACATGAATTAGCATGAAGCTAGCACGATGCTAACATGAATTAGCATGAAGCTAGCACGATGCTAACATGAATTAGCATGAAGCTAGCACGATGCTAACATGAATTAGCATGAAGCTAGCACGATGCTAACATGAATTAGCATGAAGCTAGCACGAAGCTAACATGAATTAGCATGAAGCTAGCACGATGCTAACATGAATTAGCATGAAGTTAGCACGATGTTAACATGAATTAGTATGAAGCTAGCATGATGCTAACATGATTAGCATGAAGTTAGCAAGATTTATTATGAAATTAGCATAAAGCTAGCACGAAACTAGCATGAAGCTAGTATGACTTAGCATGGAACTAGCATAAGGCTAACATGACCAAAAGACCCAACCCCCATGTCTCTATGATGTTCGGATCCAGAGATATAAGGCTTTGTTTATTATGTTGCTAGGGTGCTCATATTTGGTTGCTAGGGGCGTGGCTTAATACCTCAATAAGAATCCTCCGAGACTGATTGGATGCCTGAGTAAAATGAGCCCACCCCCATGTCTCTGTGACACTGTGCTGCAAAGATATCCATCTGGGCATTTTATAATGGCAGTCTATGGGATATGTTGCTAGGGTGCCCAAAAATGGTTGCTAGGGGCGTGGCTTAATAGCTATGGGGCGATCCCGAGAGACTGATTGGATGCCTGACTAAATTGAGCCCACCCCCATGTCTCTACGACACTCTAAAGTGAAGATATTCCATCTGGGACGCTTTTATTCCCTTATATGGGCATGTTCCCTGCCCCATTATAAGTCAATGGGGAAATTTGGGTGCCCCTTACACCCCAGGGGTGAAACTTACACCCCAATGTGATGTATGTTCTTACAGAGCCTGCCAGCCTCTTCAAATGTGGTAACCCACAAGTTTCTACAAATTTCTCGCTTGTAGCTATGACCCGTCAAAGTTTGTCGCAATGTTAAGTCAATGGAAAATTTGGGGTGTTTGAGCGCCCCGTTTAGGAATTCGGTAGGTCCCATCAGTTAGAAAAGTCATAGCAACAATCTACGTACCAGTCTTAAAAGTTTTGTAAAGTTTTGTGGGTGTAGCTTGAAAGCTCTAGGAGGAGTTACTGTGAGAAAAAGTTTGTACCAGAAGAATAATAATAATAATAATAATAATAATAAGCTTAGATCGAAGAACAGTATGTTGGCTTTGTCAAGCCAACATAATAATAATAAGTATGAGCAATAATAATAGTGATGCCTTGCATAAATGCAAGCACCACTAATAATAAGTATGAGCAATAATAATAGTGATGCCTTGCATAAATGCAAGCACCACTAATAATAAAAAGCCCAGTAAGAACAGTACAGCGCATTTTCAATGCACTGTAATTACTGTAAGTTTGAGTCGTTTATTACATGCAAAAGCAACACTCGTCAAACATAATCATACCTATTCTTTATTATCATGAAAATACCTAAAAAGGTTTAAGGAACAGCAATATAAATATATCCTTGAGCCATTTCCTGGATCTGCGTATCATAGCTGCGTGTGTATGGTTTTTTGTCAGCAGTGCATATTGAGTTTCTGCACGAAAACGCGCTCTGGCTTTTGAATGTAGCGGCATTTCTCCGTAATTCATTGAGAAGCATACCAAGCATCATCGGCCGATCGATCGGCACATACCTAGTCCAGGGCGACGATGTTTTTTCCTCTTTTTACTGATGCGACTTATACTCCGGAGCAACTTATAGTCCGGAAAATACGGTATGCATATTATATTGCATTGCTGTCAAGTGAACCTACAGTGCACCTTTAAATAACACTGTGCTCTGTGTTTTTTAAAAATTGTATGCAAAAATTTACATATTGTGCTTTTACAAAAATATAAAAAATTTCAAGAAATATTTTAAATATTTTCTTTCCTATGTTGTTGAACATCCTGTATTATAGGAAGTTGGGACATTAGAAACAGGGGACATTTTTATTTATTTTTATAAATACAGCATTTAATTCAACAAAGGTGTACACCTCTGAGCAGATGTCAATTAATATTAGTAGATATTAAAAAAATGTACTTGTCAACACAAACATTAGTTTATAAAACCTCTCGTCGCCACTCACCACACCAATAAGATCACCGCGACCATACTCTCCAGCAAGCTCTTTTTTCCCATCATCCTTCTTAATGACAGAACGCAGGCGGCCACTCAGAACAATAAAAGTGCTGTCTGACTTATCATCTTGTCTGAAATGGTCAAAAAGAGATCAGATAAAGTGTTACGTGTAATAAAATACTAGGTATGACAATATCAAAACGCAGACCATTGACTTGAGACTTTCTGGAACTAAAATCAACTGGAAAAAGTGTGCTTACCTGTAGACAGCACGGCCAGCCTCCACTGCCATCCAGTCCAGGGCAAAGTCAATCTGTCGGACAAAAGACGAGACCCTCCGTACGACCGCGTGAGCTACATTTAACACCATACGAGGTTCGGCACGCATTATCCTGGTGACAGTCACGTACATAGACATATTTAACCTAAGATTTTTGGTATAGAAAATCTTAATTCAGCTTGTTGTACATCACATACTCATAGAAGTGCGCTTTGGTGATAGACAGGAAGCAACAGTCACGGTGTGCACGCACAGAGAAGATGAGAGGCTCTCCTGTGAGAACGGCCAGGTGACCCACCATCTCTCCAGGGTGTGCCACAAACAAACACGTCTCTTCCTCTCGGTCAATCAATTTCTGATACACGTGCAGAGCTCCAGAGATCACAAACTGCACGCTTACATCCTGACACATACACATGGAGTAGAAATTAAATTACTTTGCAATGTAAAGTGGGGTGATGGGGATCAAAGTGATGGGTCACTTTTTTACCTGGTCTCCTTCACTTGCTACTATAGATCCAGCTTTTACTTGCCTCAGAGTAACTCTATCTTCCAGAAGACTGGGGTCCTGTAGCACAAATAAATTCAAGGTTATCTTTCCTATTATTTAATTCCAGATATGATGTCACCGTTATTCATCATCATGCTTTTCTGATGTGCATTAAGGTCAAGGAAAAAGATTGGCTTAATGACCAATAAAATGAATGTGGCCTGACCTGAAGCTGAATAATCTTGAGCAGATCCTTCTTGGCAGCTTGAAAAATGGCATTAACCTTGCAGTTGTGAATGTGGGTAGCGTGACCTCCGGTGTCAGAGTAATGAAACACTGCTGAAGGTGCATGCTGCATTGTCACTGACTTCTTGCGAAAAGTCTTAAAACAGGACGAGAGACAGAGGGGCGTCAGTAATGTGAGCTCATGTAGATGAGTTTATGATGATACTGAATAAGGCAGAGGTACCTTTTGAATAACTGGACTTGTAGGAACAAATTCTTTTGTAACATTTGCTTTGTCAAAGGTTAAAGTTTGACCAGGAGACACAGCTGAAAGATGAGCACACATGAACGTAAATTTTTATAATCACTGGTTGCCTAATATAAAACATACTGTAAGTTCAGTACAGTACCATGCACACCATCTGAAGGGCTTGACAGAGAACGAGACTTCCTGAATAAAGTGCTCGGGCTCTCTGTTGGATTTAACTTTATGCCATCTGAAAACAGAAAATCAGTTTATTGAACCAAGTTATGGATGTACACAATATTGAGTGTTCAAATTTTTTTTAAATGCATGAGAAGCAGTGTTATATTAGAGATTTTAAAGGGGACAGAGAATGAAAAACCATTTTTACCTTGTCTTTGTTGAATAATGGTAGTCTACCCGCATTCACAAACATACAAAAAGTGCTAAACATCTCAGTCTCATAGAAATTCCTTTTTTAGAAATGTCAGCCAGAAAACGGCCCAATCTGAAAAACTGATGCTTATGACATCACAGGCATCTAACTGCCCCTCCACTTTAAAATAATTGGCTAAATTTTTTGAGTGGCAGCAAAGTCAGCCAATCAGTAATGAGATTGCAAGTTAAGCCAGTAGGGGGAGCCAAATAGGTGCAAAACCACTTGTTTAAAATCCCCCATCCTAATAGAGCTATCTGAGAGAGGTTTTTAGGAAGCTTCTAAGGCATTACAGACCCAAACAAAAAAATTTTTGTCTATATGCCACATCACAGAACAAGGATAAATACCCCGTTCAATCACTCTATGTCACCTTTAAAGGGGCAATATCATGCCCAATTTTACAAGGGTGTCTGTGAAGTTTCAGCTCAAAATACCTCAGAGATGATTTATCATAGCATGTCCAAAATGCCCTTATTTGGGCAGAAGCAAAAAAGTGTTGTTTCATCTGTGTAATTTCTGTGAATACAGTCTGGGACAATATATTTAGCCGCATGAGTGCTACAATGTGCTAACAAACATATTTAGAAAAGCTTTTGGGTAAAGTTAACCAGTCAGTCAGTGACCGTGGGCGGGGCTTTATCAGTGTGACATCACATTAACAAGAAAATCAAAACAGCATGTCTAATGAGACTGCTCTGGTTTAATGGGGATTAGTAAAGTTTTTCTTCATTGTAGGGTGAAGAAACGCCAACAGACAAACGCATCATGTAAAAGTGTATTTTGAGTAATATGGGCTCTTTAAAGCTACACAACTACACAAACAACCTCACCATCTTCTGAGGACTTCTCAGGGACTTTGTCACCCAATTCCTCATTTGTCTGAGATTGTCTGCGCAGTGCTTTCCCAGTACTGGCCTCTCCTAAAACACCAGCAACTGACACCAGAGGAACCGCTTGACTTTCCTGGATAATGTGACAGCAATGTAATTATTACTACTTAATAAAGAACATAAAACATTACAGAAAACAGTAATTTTATGAACATAGAGCGTGATAAAACCAACCGGGTTGAAAAGCTCTGTGGTCAAGCCAAGATAGTTGTGAAGAGCTAGAAAGGTCACTCTCTGAAGACGTACCATGATGATCTGGGAAAATGTAGTACCAGACAAGTTAAAATGGGCTAAAATGCTATAACATGTCCGGTTTTATACAGTAAATGACATTAATGTAAACTGTAATTTAGGGTGCATTAGTAGCTTTTGAGTTGCAACTCATTAAAACAAAAACATTACAGAATTGATGAAATTTTTATGAACTCAAGTTCAATTAAAACTACATTATGATTTTCTATAAAGGATTCTGACTGGAATCCGATCATATTTAGCAAGTGTGATCAACAAAAACTCAATTTTTAGCTACATTTATATGTGTTTGAAATGTTCTTGTGGCACTGCGCAGACAGAGAATATTATGACTTCAAAGTGCCGTGAGAGTGATACTTTAATGTCACATGTCGATCAGTCTGCACGTCGCCACATAAACTTGATCACACATATTTCAAACACCTCCATGAAATGTATTGCTATAGAAACAAATGCAGCTATTCCTGAAAACAAAAAACAAAAAAAGCGCTACAGGACACACAAATCGGATCTGAACAGTTGTTATACATAGTGTGGAGAGTCAGTGCTTTAAATTGGACATGCCCAAAAATTTAAACGGACAGTGTGAACATAGAAAAAATTATCACAAACCTCTTTCTAAGACTAAGGGGCGTGCACACCAAAGCTTTTTACAAGGCTGAAAACGGCGACTTATTTCAGCCGACTGCCAGCTCTCTTCAGCTAAATGCTCTGGTTGCTGTGATACTTCTGCTTTGCTTATCAATCGTTGTACGATGTGCCGGTTGGTTGTTGTGATAATTGTCCCGCCCATCCTCCATTGTGATTGGACGGCTGTCTGAGAGCTTTTCATCCAAAGTTGAATATTTTTCATCTCTCAGCGCTGAGCATGGAAAAACCGCTGAGAGACAGCTTTCAGCGCGGAAAAAACTGCCAGCTGCCGGCATTTTTAAGTAACCCACCCTTTTATTGGAAATAATTGAAAACATACGCCGGCATAAAAGCTTTGGTGTGCACACCCCTAAAGGAGATATTGTACACTATAAAAATAGCTGGGTTATTTCCAAACCAGCATTGGGTCAAAATGAGACAAACCCTGCCGTCGGGTTACATTAACCCAGAAAGTCTTTATATTTGACCAAACAATGGGTTCAAACAACCCAACATAGGTTAAATTATGTTCGTCCCTTTTTGACCCATGCTTGGTTGAAAATAATCCATCTTTTTTTTAGAGTGTAATATCAGAATTTTTTTTGTGATTGTTGCGGGCACAAAATGCGATGGAATATGCGGGATATTTATGCAATTTTATGCGATGAAATTGCGTGAACTTGCCAAAATTGCGTGAACTTGCCAAACTTGCGTGAACTTGCCAGAACTGCGAGAGCTTGCCAAAACTGCGGGAGCTTGCCAAAACTGCGGGAGCTTGCCAAAACTGCGGGAGCTTGCCAAAACTGCGGGAACTTGCCAATACTGCGGGAACTTCTTAACATTACCATAACAACAGGGGACATGGCTGTGCATGTGTGAAGTAAATGCAACATTTCTCAACTTTCTGCTAAGATATATATGACATTTTGCTATGAAAATGCTGGGATTATGAAATCATGCAAGCCCCGCATATTTGGCGAGCAGAAATCTGCAATGTATGCAGCGAAAGTGCGGCATATTTAAAAAATGCGGCCCTCGCATAAACATGCAGACTTTGGCTGATTATGCATTGAATCATGCGTCGCATAATCATGTTTTTCTGGAGGGACTGTAATATGCTTAGGTTTTCTAAAGAAAAGTCTCATACCTGAACAACCCGGACTAGGGTCTCTGGATAGTTGTCAAAGACAGACTGGAAAGCCTTTGCTGGAAGGCGGAGCACAGTGCTAGGGGCTGCAGCCCTGGCTGAAACGGTTTTATACGGGGCTGGATAACCCTGCAGAATGAGCGGTTCACATGTGAGATCTTTGAAGACTCTGTGGTAAAACAGTTTAGAATGATCAGAATAAGAAACAAATAGGTCAAATGGACGTTCTTACAGTGATAACATCGAGGATGCTGAGAAGACTGTGAACGCTGTCTCCAGGCAAAACATGCTTCACCACCACCACCGTTCCATCCTGAGCCATGGAAAGAAAAATAAATGTAATCCCATCTTTATAAACCAATAAAATAACCTTGTTTTCAGTTGGAAAGTTCAGTTATCCACTAAGGAATGCAGGACTGTTTTGCTCTTACACTCTCGTGGATACACAGTTCGAGATGGCCATCCTGCACCACAAAGATGCTGTCATCAAGATCTCCTGGTCGAAATAATTCCTCCCCCTGCTGGAGCTGCACAAACACCATATGTCGACACAGCTCCAGGAACAGGGGCTTCTCAAAATGACCCAGGACTCTGAGAAGCACATCATGCAACAACATTGGTTCTGGATGTCTTTGTTAAGGGGCATGAGTACTGTAGATACCAACCTGACGTTTTTCAGCATATACAGGACCTCAGAGGGCAGGTGAGAGTTTTGCATGTCAAATACATTTAGATCGGCTTCCAGAAGTGACGGAGGAGGCTCTTTCGGCTGCAGGGTTGGCGGTTCCCTCCGAATACGCAGGATTCTGAGCAAGAGACAGACGGGATGTTAAGATTACGCTTTTGCAAAGACTGTGATTTGCATTTTTTCTGTATCCGTTTGTAATTTTTTCACATACTTGCGAGCTATTGACAGAACTTTCGTTCTTTTTCTGGTTCGCTTTTGAGATACTGGACCTGAGGTCGCTGGTGAGGAGAGGGTCTGTACCTGAATAATAACAAATACACAAATCGCTGCAACGTTGTATCATCATATTACCAAAGTAGAAAAAATACATAATGAAGCTCAGATACCTTCCTCATAATCTTCCTCCCATAAAACAGTACTTTGTCCCTTTTCCTGAAACGATATTTAGGACCCTCGGCTTGCTCTTCTCCTGGAGGAAAAAGATAAAAGTTACACACAAAATCAACACACACACACACGCACACGCATGCACGCACACACACACATTCTGGTTTCCATGTTTTGTGGGGACATTCCATAGACGTAATGCATTTTTTACCATACAAACTGTATATTCTATTCCCCTTACCTGCCCCATTCCCTAACCATTCCCATCAAAATGTCCCCACAAGGTCACAAAAACACTGGTATTCCTATCTTTGTGGGGACAATTGGTCCCCACAACGTGATAATTACCAGGTACACACACACACACACACACACACACAGTTCAGCCCTGTATAAATATGTAAAGTAGCCTTTTTACAATTAACCCTCATTCGTTTGTTCCTCGCTCACCCCTAGTAAATCGCAAAAAACACTTCAGCTGGGTTTTCACAGGCAGGCTGACATATTATGCATATTTTCTCCATAGGCTGGGATATACTCACCTGTCTTGTATCTTTTTTGCATAAAAAGTACAACAATACTGATGAGTGAAACTGCAACAGCAGCTCCGATCAGCACACCAGTCCACTGCATAAAACAGATGAGTTAAATTTCTCTCCTAAACAAGCAATACTGACAAAACAAATGTGGGACCTTCATATACCATTGAGCTCTGTATCTGGTCTTCTATGAAATGCTGTACACGAGCCTTAATCTCACTACCAGACGGTAGAGCGGCCTAAAACACACAAAAGATTGGTGAAATGACCCTTATCAACTATACCGGGCGTACAGGACTGAGAGATCATGATTGACCAACTATAACCCAAAGTCCAACAAGGACAAATTGATATAAAAACTTATTTGAAAGCAAGGTGTTCACTGTGAGATGTCTTACCGGGAATATACTGCAGGTATCGTCTTGTTCTTTGACATTCATACTGTATCTAACAGGTAGAAGAAAACACAAATTAGTTAGCAAACTGACTATTTCAATTAAAAAATATAAAATTGCTGTTTTAATGAGTCATAAAGCAAACTCTATATGGTCAAGAGTGAATGATTGTTTAACTACTGTACATAAAATACACACAAAAAAACTCACATAACTATCGAGCAACTGTGATTGATTGACTCATGTAGACAACTTTTTAAGGAAGTATTAAAAAACATCTTAAGGTAGTATACTTGAACTATTTGTTTAAACTAATTTCACAGTAAAAAAATTAAAATATACAACAATAAGATGGCAAACTATCTTATATTACCAGTCTCCCTGTTTTGAAATATGACACCATGTGATGTTATTTCTGAGTTCCTGTCACAGAGGACAGTCAAACGCTTTAAGCGGGTTATATCTACGGTGGAATTACACTAACATATAAAATAGATCGGACGTCGTATAGAACAGAAGAGCATTGGAAGTTGTCATTGAATTTGTATTAGTTGGACTGCATGACGGGATATGACTTTGCGTTGTAGGTAAACACGGTAACGTTACTGTTGTTTACACAAGCTAGTGCTGAACACGCTCTTAGATACACCGAGTTGTCAATCACTGTAACTAACAAATTTGTAAAAACATAACTTGATCTTATAATGCCGATATTTTCCATGCAAACAATCTAAATAAGTAAATAGAAAATTATAAACACCTACTCAACGGCGTTTCCAAACTCTGTTTTTCACTTTCACTGCACTTCACAAGACCCCATTCATGTCAATAGCCCCCGAATCCTCTATTCAGTATTCCGTGCTCCTATTGGCTGCCTTTGGGTTAAGCTGACCAATCACTGGTGCTCTTTTAAGCACGTGTAACGTGGGAACAGCAGGGTCTTTTAAGCATACTGTTCAAGGTGAGTTTTTGGGTTTTGATTTTTGCCAGTTTTTTAATTAATTTTCTCTTATATGTGAATAACTTATGAATTATTCATTTTAATACGACGTCGGAAAAATACGACACGTATGTGTAATTTTTGCCTTGATAATCATTTTTACTTAAGCAAGGGTGAATTGGAATAAAGTGAGACGAATATCAATTGTGACATTTGTAAAGGAAAATGCGCATTGATTTTCATTTTGTTTTTGTTTATATGGAAACATTTATTTATCGTGATTTAATACTGCTAGTAGCGTACATGCTAACTGCCTAGCTAGCCAATTGCACGTGAAACTGTAGTGTGCTGTAATTTTTTACCATGGTAACCGCCGTTTCAATCAAAATGACATAGTTATTACCATTTTTTGTTATTGCTCCAAAATTATACCGTAATAATATTATGCTTTCAACAAATGTAACCTTGAGAGGCTTCAAACTAGAGGTTTCATTTTATAGCTGTCCAACTCGCACAAGATGTCACTGATGACTAATGTGGGACTCAGACATGACAAATAGACCTAAAGGGATAGTTCACCCCAAAATTTAAATTTTGTCATCATTTGTTGTTACAAATCCGCATAAATTCTAGGAAAAAAGAATACTATGGAAGTAAATGGAGTCCACTAACGGTTTACAAACCCCTCAAAATATCTTCCTTTGGTTTCATCAAAACAAAGCAATGTATACAGGTTTGTAACAACATGAGGGTGAGTAAATGATTACTTTTCATTTTTGGGTGAACTATCCCTTTAAAACTTACTGTCTTTTATACATTCAATTTGTGCTATATACACTTGTTTATAATCTCTCTTTAAAGGTCATTGCTGGAGATACATAGCCTGTAGATGGGGGTCCTGTCAACTCTTACACGGGGGCTCGTGAGAGGAGCTGACAGAATGTCCGAGTTCACGAGCAAACGCGGGCCCAATACCTTCTACAAGAGCCGAGGTGCCAGACCCACCGGAGTGCTGACCTCCAGCAGAAAATTCATTCCTGTCCGGGCTATGATACCAGAATTTGTGGTGCCAAACTTGGAGGGCTTTAACCTGAAACCCTATGTATCATACAAGGCTCCAGCAGGAACGGAGCAGCCCATGACTCCAGAGTCTCTCTTCAGTCAAGTGGTGGCTCCACAGATCGAAAGAGACATTGAGGAGGGCGTTTTCAATAAGGACAATCTTGAGAAATATGGATTGGAGAAAACACAAGATGGAAAGTTGTTCAAGCTGTACCCCAAAAACTTTGCCCGTTAGCACTTTCTATATTTCAGAAATGTGCAATGGACTCTAAGCAGCATTTATTTTGTAAAATGTTTGCAATTGTAATGTTTTGTTAAGCCCTTCAACAAGCAAGAGTCATCAAAGATTAAAACTATTTCTTACAAAGCCATTTCTTTAGAAATTATGCATCAGTCAAGTCAGTATTGCAGTGATGCAATAATAATATTGGCCTCATGTTGTAATGGAGAACAACCAACTGACAGCAAAACTGCTTATATTTATGCTTAATAAATGTCTACACTTAGATTTAGTGGTTATATTTTATTGTACAAATTGCATTTTTGTAATAAACAGTCAGCATATTTGAAATATAATTTGAAAATGACACTTGGTTTGTCTGAAATAAAAATATCCCAAATTGCATATATTTAAAGCAATACTGTAGTTACAGTAGGACACACAATAGAAACGTATAGGTCCAAATAACTTTAACCTAGAAGGTTATTTGAAGAGCAGCATTGTCATTCATTACAGAAGCAGGAAGGAGTTTCAGGACGAGTGGGCAGGATCAGGCGCTTCCTGTTTTTCTTCCGGGCTCCAGTCCCATCTCCAAACGTGCAGCATGTGGTCGTAGAAAGAGCAGGTAGCCAGCAGGCAGGACAGAGACTGCGAGTCTTTAACAGAGAGAGCGGGAGGTTCTGGAGCAGAACTTTTTTCTGGTTCTGGTACGTAGCGCCCAGAGTCATCCTCCAGCGACATGTCAAAGCTGGCAGTAGGGGATTCATACTGGATCCTGAGGTGACCTCCAGACTCAGAGAGCCCGACGCTGGTTTTTGGTGGCTCCTGAGGAGAGGGGGGAGCGGAGTAGCTAAGGGGTAATCTGGACCAGTCTGCTCCGTATGCTAAAGAGTTATGTAGAATATAAGAAGCCAGGATCGGGCATGGTGCATCTTGTCCATCTGTAAAGACATGTACTGAACAGTAAACAATGATTATATATTAAGATGATTAAGGTCTTTAGCCTGAAAATGGTTTAGTAGCCAGGGAGTGCACGGGTCCCCCTGTTATACTTTGTTTTAATGAGTTAAATTTAATGCCTTGCCTATACTGACAATATCAAGATCACTAATCTAGAATTCTATTAAAGGGACACTCTACTTTTTTTGAAAATATGCTCATTTTCCAGCTCCCCAGAGTTAAACATTTGGACGTTGTGCCCGAAAATGGTCCCCTGCTATTGAAAGATACTAAGGGGACGATTTTCGGCTGCTGCATAATATCATTGCGCCTCCTGCAGCCATGTTACGACAGCAAAGTCCTTGATTGTTACGCCAGAATGAGAGTATAGTTCTTGACCATATCTGCCTAGAAAATCGCAACTTTTAATTTTCCGTCAGTCTTAGTACACGATGTAACTAACAAAGAGTCAAGTTTTAAATAGGAACAATATCAAAACTCTTTGATTATTTTTAAGCGTGATACTAATGGGCTAATCAGATTCAATGGATTGTGCTAAGCTATGCTAAAAGTGGTAGCGCCAGACCCGAAGATCAGCTGAATGGATTCCAGAACGGTACGAATCAAATGTTTAACTCTAGGGGAGCTGGAAAACGAGAATATTTTAAAGTGGAGTGTCCCTTTAAGATGGAAATGAACACCTAATGGTTTAAAGCTTTGTGTCCTGTATGATTTATGTGTTTTATATACTTACCTATAGCTTGCTGGCAGTGGAGAATATGGAAATCATTATGCATACACGCGGCCAGCAACAAGTGCTCGTGATTTGGATGCCACTTGAGTCTCCAAACGCCCCCACCAACAGCAGTCTCACTCAAAGGCTGCTTCATGTTCCTTCCATCCCATAACAACACGTTCTCATCGTAGCTGTATGGGAGAAAACAACAGCTCATTTGCATTTGTAAATAAATGCATACGGTACTTTGTTTTCTTGATGATTACTTTAGAAGAAGCCACTTACCTTCCAGTGGCTAGTATGTGTTCTCTGTGAGGGTTACTGTGTATGCTGCACACTCCCATAGTGTGTCTGTAGACAAAGGGGCAATATTTATTGAATGAAAATGGTGACAGAATAAAGGCTAACATTTTATAAATTCAGGGCAATCTGCAAAATAAAATTTTACCTCTTGCTGGTGAAGGTGGGCAAAGTGGGACCCATTCTTAAATCCCAGCCCTTTAGTTTGCAGTCATCACCACCTGATAAACAGATAGACAGCAATAACATGGTCAAATATACATGTAGAAAGAAATATAAAACAAAGACAACACAAGCATCACAGTAACAATATATCTAATGTTGATAAAATACCTTGTAATGTTGAAACTCACGGATTCAAAGTAAATAAATCGTATTCCTCTTACCCGAATAAACAACCTGAGTATCCCAGTAACTAAATGCAGAGATCCACGCCTCAAAGTCATGAGCTTTCCACTGACACTCGGCAGTCAAACCAGCTTCCCCCAGAGACAGCACTGTGAGAGAGCCAGTGGAGTCACTGGACACCACACGGACATCATTGCTACGAAGAGAGAAGAGCAAGCATTAAATATTAAGACAGAGCAATGTAATGGCAAAGCGTGAAGTAGGCAGGAGAGTGCCTTACCTCTCGCCTCTCCCTGTAGACCAATCCAATGATAATGCCAGCCTGTCAGGACCCAACACTGTGCTTAACTCACATTCCAGAACACAGGTGCCCTGCTACTGGAGGCAAAGTAAAAAGATAGACAAGCAGAGGATACTTAATATACAACAAATACGGCAATGAAAACATTAAAATAGTGTGCATTTAACATCTACAATACCTAAAAAAATCTACTGACAGCAAGGCTTCAAATAAAAAGCACCATTTACTACCATTATAATGCTTGGAACAGCCAGGATTTTTTGTATATAACTCTGATTGTGTTTGTCTAAAAAAAGATAATCATATACATCAAGGATCATATGAGGGTGAATAAATCATGGGTTTTCTATTTTTGGCCGAACTATCCCTTTGGCTGCAATGCTTTGCCCATCTGCCTGATGAAATATTAAGTCTTCTATTAGTCCATTACTGCACACACAATTTTGTTTGTTTATTCAAACTGAATGACAAGTTGAAATTATTTTCGCTGGTACAGACAGCATGCAGGATGAGTTAAATTTATCACCTTAGGCTCGTTAAGTTTGTACAGCTTAATTTCTCCTCCAGCGGTGGCCATACCCAATAGTGGGTGCTCTGATATCGGCACATGACACCTGACGAAAATAAAACATTACATTCAAAAAAATTATAAACAAAACACGTGCACAGAATAAACGACGTACAAAACTATATTTACATGCAATAAACGCACAGGGAATGCACGGTGCTGCCTTGCTTCAAAACACAAAAACCATTAAAAAATGCTAATGGATTTAATGGTTAAAATAATGAGAATAGAACACCATAAAACGCCATTATATCCCAACGCAACAGGGCCCAAAACAGACCACATTAAAGGGATAGTTCATTCACTCTCATGTTGTTACGAACACGCATACATTTCTTTGTTCTGATAAACACAAAAGAAGATATTTTGAGAAATGCTTGTAACAAACAGGAAACAAGAATACAACGGCAGTAAATGGGGTCCACGAACAAGTACATTTCTCAAAATATCTTTCTTTGTGTTCATCAGAACAAAGAAATGTATACATGTTTGTAATAAAACGAAGGTGGGTAAATGATGACAGAATTTTTATTTTTGGGTGAACTATCCCTTTAAGAAATATTGAAATGGTTTAAATGGTAAACGGCTGATTGTTCATCTGTAATAGAAAAGCTTTAGAAAAAGTAATGTTGGGTTAACTTTAGTGACAAGAATAAACATAAGCACAACATCTATAATATGATTCACCTACCACTTAAGATCCAGTATAGCAGGAGTGTCTATGCGTTGAGTCTCAGTGAGTGGAGGGCTAAATGATCGCTGTGTGTTACATTGAAACAGATATAGTCGACCTATTCTGCTCGGTGCAATACATTCCTCTGCTGTCTGTTGTTAACAGAAAAGACATATTTAGTATTTGGCTTCTTAAACTGACTGATATAAACGACTAACACTCTCTTAGATCAAATTCATGTTTGTGTTAATACCTTATCATCGCTTTTTTGAAGTTGGTAAGTCCCACATGCCACAATATGAGACCATTCTGGTATAGGACACCACTCCACCGTATCGGCGCTTAACTCCGTATCAAACACTTGAAGTGTTCGGGTTCGTGACTGCCAAACCATTTTAAAGAGCTCTGCATTAGACAAGGCACAGTCCGATGGGATAATCGGACTACCTTACCACAGAGTGGTGTTTACTGTGCACGTGTCCTCAGTCTATGACACACTTGCGCAGCATATCAGAACAGCTCCCATTGAGTTATTGGTAGTTAAAATGTAAAAATTAAGTCGATTATGTAAACAACTGAATTGTTTCAATTATAATCACACACAGCGGCAGTTCTTTGACATTTTCGTGTAACTTCCTAACGTCTGGCTGTGGCGAGTTCAACAGGAAGTGCGTGACAGAACAACTTCCGGGTGGTTGAAAGCAGATTGGTTGCGCGTTTAAATCGCGTCGGGTTTTGTAGTTTCTGATAAGTAACGATCGAGGATTGATCATAACAAAAATCAATCGGTAAATTGCTATGGAAAACAATACTACCGAGTCAAAATCTGTCCTTTGCACATTGTTAGATAAAAACGATCAGCGCAAGTATGTGTTTTTTACGCAAAACAAACCAGGAAAAGACATAGACATAGGGTGAGTTTGCAAAATCTCGTTTGTTTATGAAGACTAGTACGTTTATGTTACGATATCCTGTTTCTTACAGATTTACCAATGGTGAAGATGTCTGGAAAACACATTTTTCAGAGGAGATCCTGTCTCAGTTTGTATGATTTGCTTTATTTAGCCTTTTAAAATGTACACATGACATATTAACTACGCGGCGCTGTTGAAGACTTGATTCTGATTGGTCAGTCGTGACAACTCGTAAAACACCGATAGGAATACTTTTGACAGGCAATACTTATGTTAAATGTTCGCTATTTTCTAATGACAGGTAACACTTTTTTATAACTGAAATATCACTGATAAATAGTTTGTGTCTAATTATTTATTCAAGTAGCAGAGTAATAAACGAGATGATGTACATTAAGTCGATTGTTATCTTAAAATAAAGTCCTTTAAGGTTTATTTTCTCCCCATATGTTACATTCTTACAATAATTAAAAAGTTAAAATTTTTTAACAGATGAAAAAGTTTTCATTAAAGTCAACAGAAGATTATACTCTCAAGCTAAAGTAAGTCTCTATGAAAAAACAGCTTGATGAATAAATAAGGTTGTCAAAAGCTTCAGTCCTCTTAAGATAAGTCCCCTGTGTATCTGAACAGATGTGCATGTAAGGCTGGCAGTGCATTCGTGAGCCTACAGGAGGGAAGTGCAGTGCTACATTTAGGACCTGAGCCCACAGACTTCAGTCTGACTCTGTCAAAACTCACTGACTCTGAGGGAAAAACAGAAGTCAAAGACCTGCTCTTTAAGATGGCTGACAGCCTGACACAGCTAGAGAATGCAGGTAAAAAGATTAATTTAGCCACTACACTCTTATTTATATAATCATAATAAATTCTTTACATGGGCTACTACATGTATGCGGTTTTCATTAAATTTAGGCACAGCATCTTCATTTAGTCCATTCAAGAGCCTTCAGAAAAGAAATACTGGTATGTATTTAATGGCTTTACCTTTAGTCGTCATATGTATTTGTACATTTCAAAGTTTAAAAAAAGCTTCCTATTTTAGAATTTGAACTTAGAAATCGGCCAAGCGGTCCAACAATTGCAGTTAGAAAACGCCTTGTTGGGGATTCTCTAATCAACCCAGGAACAAGAAGGTACTTTTTTATCTCAGAAACATGGTTGAAAATGTTTGTGAATATAATTTTTTTACTTTAAAGTCTCCCTGTAGACGATAATTGTATCACTTAAAACTCATCATTGAGCATCATAATAGCATATTTAAACGTTTATCCTGTGATAGCAATTTTTTTCTACATTCTCTAAAATGGCTTGATTGCAGTTCCCTATAAATATCCAAATTAGCCTCCGCCTCCCAATTCAAAGGCTGCGACCTTAAAGGGACACTCCACTTTAAAGAAAAATATGCTTATTTTTTAGCTCCCCTAGAATTAAAAACATTTGATTTTTACAGTTTTGGAATCCATTCAGCTGATCTCCGGGTCTGGCACTAGCACTTTTAGCATAGCTTAGCATAATCAATTGAATCTGATTAGACCATTAGCATCGTGCTAAAAAAAATAACCAAAGAGTTTCAATATTTTTCCTATTTAAAACTTGACTCTTCTGTAGTTACCGTAGTGATATTACGCAGCGCCTGAAAATAGTCCTCTGCTATTGAAAGGAACCAAGGGGACTATCATCGGGCATTACGTAATATCACTACGCCTGCTGCAGCCATGTTACAGCAGTAAAGTCCTTGATTATTACACCAGAATGAGAGTTGAATTGGGACAAAGCTAATCGCACAGCTCTGACCATAGATATGAATATGCAAATTAGTCCCCGCACGTGTAAATGGATGCTAAATTCGGTAGTTTCAGACACATAACTGCTAAGTGTGTTTTCACAATGCATACGTGAACTGCGCGCTTGCAGCACTAACTGTTTTAAGCGCTGATTTTAACAGGTTAGACCATTACACACTGCACTTGGGTTTAACACGTGTAAGTTCAAATGTGATGATGTTATTGGTTATCTGTGCGTGACGTAGAAAACATGGCGATTTCAAACCGCGGGAATGTAAAACTCAAAAATTATCAATAAAATAGTTGTTGAATGATGAATTTGCAAATGGGTTGTCATAAAGCATATTAAAACACCATATACATATAAACAACAATAAAAACTTGATTTCCACCACAGTGGTACTTTAAAGAATCGTGCTCTGTGTTTTCTCACTGGCTATTACATCTGTTTATTTCATAGGAAGAAATCTGCGACAGGTGTGGCCTTTGACGACGGAGATGATGAATAATATCAGAAAACACAACCTGATCTTTAGAAATGGTGAAATTGCTCTTTTTAACTAAAACAACACTTTCTGCATGTAAAGGTTTTTTTATGTAGGCTACATAATCACACTATGAACTGTTTAAGTCATCAAACCAAAATGTATTTAAGATTTTGTTGGGAAAAAAACTTTTAATGTATGTATATATCATTTTGTGTATTTTTTACAGTATGATACTTTTTAGAATAAAATAATGTTTTAAATAAGTGTTTCTTATAAATACTGTGTGTGTGTGCATAGGAAAAAAGTCACAAGTCAATTTGACAATTTATTGAATTATTCTCTTTTCTTCCTGGTTATATTAAAAACATCACTTCACCCCAGTTAGCACAAGAGAATGGAAACAATAAAAGTAATTGAAAACAAGCATTAAAGGTTTAGTCAATCTTGTTACAAGGAAGTCCACCAGAACAAAGGTTTTACTGGATGAAAAACGTTCATAAATATTTAATCGTATTCACATGTACTGAAGTTACATTCCAAAGAAAGATAAAACTAAATACCCCATCGTCCACAAACAAGATTAATTGAATGCTATTTTGAACAATACAGAATCACACACATCTGCTGGTGTCTTAAATCACTGCACGTCAATTTCAAAAAGCAGCTTGTTCTCATCTTTAGTTAGGCTGTTGAGGTTTTCTGACTTTTGATCATTAACTAAATACTTGTTTAAGGTTTATTAGGTCAGTTTCCAAATAGCTGGTCATAATTACAGTAGGTTACGTGTTTTGTTTCCCTTTGGTTATCACATATGTCAAAACTGCACTAAGGGCAATCCAATCTGTGCATGGTCTACTCTTAAATCTCTATCTAAGGAGCTCCAAAATAGTAATACATATGCAGCAATGTCAGAAAAATTAGACACCATTTATAGTACTAAGTGCTGACCACTGTGCAAGAATCAGAGACTACAGTCACAGAGCAAAAGGACTTAGCGAATGAGTCCAGGATTTAGCAGAAGAATAATTTCAACTTAACAATGTAATGGTTTAAGGTACAAAATAAATAACGATACAGTGAAAACATATTGGATCTCACGTATAAAACAATAAAGAGCAATGACCTGATTTCTGTTTATATGCAATAACAGTGACTTAAAGTTCACCTTTGGCTTCACAGTGATAGCTTATTATGGACACGTCTACTGACATCTGGTGTGAGGAGTGTTTTAAATGACATCTGGTAATATGCAGTTTTTAACCATTAGCAATAACACAAATAAAACTTTTACCAAGACAGACACTGAATTTAAATGATACATCTCGAAATTCATTCATTAAAATAAACAAGAAACCCCCTATATATCAGCACAAAACACCTTTATGCCGCGTACATTCAATTATAGGACGATACCATAAACATCCAGCTTCTCTTTATCAGGGCTGGTTGAGTCACTGATGTAAGAACTTCAACGAAGGTGCACGGATACATTTGCATTCTTCAACAATTCAAAAGTACAACAGATCCGTTGCAAACATTTAAGCATAAGAAATTTTCTTCAACCCACAACACGACAGGCTTGTCTTTAGAGCATGCTCTCTATAGAATAAACAAGTTCGGTCCAAGAAAAGAAAATCTATGTATAGTTACACTGGTTTCAAATGAACTGGAATTAAAATAACGGCAAAGGAGGATGAACACAGAGGGGTCATACAGTATCCTGTGAAGGGAGAACACTACTTTTATTTCAAACTTCAATGTGTGATCGGTTTATAGATCATTCAACCATTTTCAAATTGAAAGCGATACCAAAATAAACACCACATGATGACCACGAGGCCAGTTTGTATTTTTTAGAAATACATTCTTTTCCAGCAGGCTTGAATCGAAAAGGACACATTTCCATTAACCGTCATCTCCGTAACGCAGCTTGTGGCGGAGTCCTGCTCACTCTCTCTGGTCTGATCATGTTCAGGCACTGACTGTATCTCTGTTTAGAGCTCCCAGAGGAGCCGTTCTCTCGCTCTGCTGCTGAAGTGCAAATGGAAATAAGAACGACCCGCTCGCGTGGCCAGCGAGATGGATCCTCTCCAAGGAGAAAAAGCGCACAAATGTCTTTCACTTTACAGACACGTGTCTGAACTTGAGGCTTGTCTGTGAGATTGACAGCTGTTTTAGCACAGTGTGTCTGTGTTAAAGGATAACTGCACCTGGGAAATGACAAAACACGACAATCAGTAAAAAGACATTGATTTGTAATGAACTTTAATCTTTACGGATTGAAAAGAGTCTCACTTTTTGCCAAGTCTTACATGGCTTACACTAATTCAGCCAGAATTAAAGGCGGGGTGCATGATTTTTGAAAAACACTTTGTAAAAGGGAGTCGGGACGGCTACCAAAAAACACTTGTAGACAATCAGCAGTAAGGGGCGTGTCTACTAACCAACATCATTGCCTGGGTTGCGTATGTGTGGGGCGGCTTATCAAAAGAAGGTCCAGATTGTATTGGGGTGGGGGCGTGTTTGTTTAGGTGATTTCAAATGTCAACATTGGCTTTCAGTGATCATGCACCCCGCCTTTAATACAGTAATGCATCTTCCTGTTTTAAAATTATAACACGTTGAGCAGAACATCAATTGGTTTGTTGTGACTGATGGGAAATATATTTATAAATCATTACCGATTTACAACAAGATTTTATACTGAACTAACAAAGAATGTAACGGCATTTATTAATGTATTGCTATTCATTCACAATGCATTTAAGTTTACATGAACTGCTTGTAACGTTCATATTAGTTCATATAAAAGTTTATAACCTTGATTTTGGTGATAACGTAAATTATAAATCAAAACCGGACCAGACAGTTTACAAGAAAAAGCCTCATGAGCAATTCAATGCAAATGTTAACCCTACACTCTAAAAAATGCTGCGTGATTTTCAACCAGCGTTGGGTCAAAGAGGTACGAGCCCAGCAGCTGGGTTAAAAAAAAAATAAGCCAGAAAATGTTTATATTTGACCCAACAATGGGTTAAAAGAACCCAGTATTTTGCATAAATACAACCCAGCAGGCTCTGCTCGTCCCTTTTTGACCCAATGCTTGGTTGAAAATAACCACAAGTTTTTACAAAGAGTTTTAACCATACTGATATCTCAGATGTCAATATTTGATGGCTTAAATACCAATGCGGGGTCTCTAAGGCAGTGGTTCTCAAACTATTTGGGTGTGCGGCCCACCTTGTGTACGGTCCATTTCTTTGTGGCCACCCAAAGAAAATGTGTGACATAAAACATTCTAAAACTTGAAAATAATCAAAACATATAATGTAGTGCTGTTGGTAGTAGCCTTAATTTTTTTAGGTTTAATTACACAGACTTTATCATGAATTATTGTATTTTATAAACTGTCATAAAACTGGGGGCCCCCTGGCACCACCTCACAGCCCCCAGTTTGAGAACCACTCCAGGTTTTTTTTAAATAAAAAATAAAAAAATTATTTTCATAGGTAAGAGTAGCTTTCAGAATTGTGACCTCCACAACGGAGATATCACATTCATAATGTTGTTCCTTTCTCATAAATGTGCACAGCAAAAAAATGTTGGTCTTTGCAGAGCCATCCCTTCCCCATTTGTTGCATATTATTGCATCTGATTTATGCATTTTAATTCACAGAATTTTACAAAGTATTTTGTCTCCAAAATTTTCTTTTCTTCAACTTTCTGTCACATCCATATCTCAAAGAAAACTTGTGTACTGTATAGACTTATATTTTTAATGTCTGACACTATCATCAATGGTTTAGGAAAATATAAACAGATGGTTCAATTGGTTTTAAAGGGGACATATCATGAAAATCTGACTTTTTCCGTGTTTAAGTGCTATAATTCGGTCCCCAGTGCTTCTATCAACCTAAAAAAAAATGCGAAAAAGAACAACCAGTAACTTAGTTTAGGTTAACCATTCTCCGCAAGCATGTGAAAAAATAGGTCATTAAAATTTGGCTCCCCTGTGATGTCAGAAGGGGATAATACCGCCCCTTAATCTGCACTATCCAACCACGGCACTTGTCATTTAGTGCAAATATCAGCTCATTTCCATTTTAAAGGACACACCTAAAATGGCACATTTTTGCTCACACCCAAAAAGTGGCAATTTTACCATGCTATAATAAATTATTTATATGGTATTTTGAGCTAAAATTTCACATATGTACTCTAGGGACACCAAAGATTTATTTGACATCTTAAAAAAGTCTTGTGAAATGTCCTTTAAAGTTTTGACTGAAATGCAGACTGTGCCAAGTTTCCTAAAAATCATTTTATTCATTTATGTGCCTTACCCTCTCTTCCTCAAAGCTAATCAGTCCTTCATCATCATCACTCTCCAGTTCCTCTGGTTCTTCACTGACCAGTGCATTGAGTTCTGTGTTAGCTGGACGAGGACGGAGGATGCTGAGCAGTCGCTTCAGTGGAGACTGGCCACCACTAGAGGGAGAGCTTTCTTGCTGTTCCAAGTTATCACTTTGCTTTTTTGCAAAGTTGACAAAAACCTAAACAAAGAACAAGCAAGAAAAATGATTAAAATTGCACCTTAAAATATTTGTTTTTAAATGACAGTCCGCATTTACCACAATGAAATTATCTAATTTCATTTCTAATAATTCTTATCATTAGCACTGAAAGGCTGAGCTTTACTTACATTATCCAGTGTTGTCTGGCTGACAGAATAATCCTCGATGCTCAACACCTCCACCACCTGCTCCATTTTGCTGAAGACCTGAGCCAGAGAGATGTTCTCAGACTTTAGCTGGTACTGAATCTTTGTGTGGTGCCGCTCCTTGAGTGAAGAAAATAAGCAAAGTTTATAATTTTAGTGCAAGTCAAGCTCAAAATATATGCATGTGTAAACCTATTTTGGTCAGCATTTCACAAAAACATCTTACTATTTTGCTATACTTTTGAAACTGCAAAAACACTTACGAATTGACAATACATAACACATGCTTGCAAACGATGGACAGACGTTTGAACTGATGCAAAGCAAACATAATAAACAGTGGCATGCCTATCTCAGTCTAATTTCCCTTTCTATAATTCCCTCTATAATCGTACCTTTAGTATAGCCTCTGGGAAATTCCTGTTGAAAAAACGAATCACTTCCTTGACACTAGCAGTGGTCTTGGTGCGAACCGTGATCATGTATCCATCCCCAAACCTGTCAAAGAAAGATAAAAGATCGACCATGCATTGTGGTTAAAGCACACTGCTGTAAATGCATCCCTGAATGACGCATTTCAGGCATCCCTGTAGGTCCGCTAGTAGTCAATAGGTTTGATTTCTGAGGGAATACACATGCACAAACGTTCTTTAACCTGTTTTTGAGATGCTGGATGCTCCCCAGACACTTGAACCTGCCGTTAACCATGATGCCCAGTCTGGTGCACAAAGCTTCACATTCCTCCATACTGAAAACAAACACATCAGCAGGTTAGACATCACAGTAAGATGAAATGGCCAAAGGTCCGGACTATTAAATCCCAACAGTTTCTATTTCTTCCAAACCTGTGTGACGTCAACACCACCGAGCGTCCTGTCTTAATGATGTCGAGAATTAAGTTCCACAAGAAGCGGCGGGCCTTTGGATCCATTCCTGTGGTGGGCTCATCCTGTAACAGCCAACAAGAAGAGTTTTTAGAGGATTCGACTGAATTCAGATTTATTTCTATATTAGTGCTTTTCAGAATATTGCATTGCACAAAGCAGCTTTTCAGTAAATATAGGAAAGAAAAACACTATTTTATAGCGCTATTAAGAAAATATGCATATTAAAACCCAATTAAATTCATAGTATACAATTTTATATCAAATTTTGTTACAAAATGTAAAAAATGTCATCATAAAATATCAGCAGTAGAGATTCTTACAGTAAACATAACTGTCGTTAGTATTACAATTATGATACCCACATCAAAAGTTTTTTATATAATGTAAATTTAAGCTATAATGTAGGATGATGCCTGTTTGGGGACAGATCTGACCAGAAAAATGAGCGAAGGATATCCAATCAGAGCAATAGCTGTGGAGAGTTTGCGTTTGTTGCCTCCACTGTAGGTGCCAGCAGGTTTGTCGGCATACTTGGACAACTCCAGTTTCTCCAGAGCCCACTGAACCACCTTTAGGGCAGGAAGAAAGAGAATGAGACGTACAAATCAAATTTCTTGAACAGTAACAACAGCATATTTCATTGCTGACAGCAAGAAGGCTCTAACAGTGAACTTCAAGCAATAATTAACTGAAATTGATTGCTAAGTGCACTTGCGCTGATTTCAGAAGAGCTTTTAGGAGCTCTTACTAACAGCCACATACTCGACTGTCACTTGATAACCATTATCCTGTGTCATTTTACTACAAAGGATGTGTGTGCGTGCTCACCCGTTCCTCATCCTTCCAGGGGATGCCACGGAGGCGAGTGTACAGCTCCAGATGTTCTCGAGCAGTCAGATCATCAAACAGAGCGTCAAACTGAGGACAGTAACCGATGCTCTGCTGTACACGCAAAAGCTCTCGCAGGATACTGCAGGAGACAATACGTTGGCAAATTACAGTAACATTATATGTAATCACAAATGACAGTAACATTATATGGTTACCACAAATTACAGTAACATCGGTTCTAGACAGATAGACAGATGAAAGGATATAGACAGACAGACAGACAGACAGACAAATCAACACATAAAAATTACTGTAATATTACATATAAAAAGACAGATATATAGACAGAAAACAACAGAAAGATGGAAATTACAGTAACATTACATCTATATCTAAAGACAGACAGATAACGAGACAGTCAGACAAATGAACAAATAAAAATTACGGTAACATTACAGATAGATAGGCAGACAGACAGACAAATAGATAGACAGATAGACAAATGGATGGAAATTACAGTAATATTAGACAGACCGGCAGATAGAAATTACAGTAAAATTACATCTATAGACAGATAGATAGATAGATAGATAGATAGACTGACGGACAAATAAACAGATACAAATATAGATAAAGAAACAGGCAAAATAGACAAGACAGACAGACAGAAATTACAGTAACATTACATCTATATCAAAAGAAAGACAGATAGAGAAACAGACAGACACACAAATGAACAGATGGAAATTACGTTATCATTACAGATAGATAGGCAGACAGACATACAGATAAGATAGACACACAGACAAATGGATGGAAATTACAGTAACATTAGACAGACAGAGAGACCGACAGATAGACAGACAAACAAATGAACAGATAACAATATAGATAAAGAAACAGAAAAATAGACAAGACAAACAGACAGACCGACAGATAGACAGACATAAATTACAGTAACGTTACATCTACATCTAAACAAAGACAGACAAAGAAACAGACAAATAGACAGACAGACAAATGAACAGATGAAAATTACCATGCCATTAAAGATAGATAAGGCAGACAGACAGACAGACAGATACACAGACAGACAGATAGACAGACAGACAAATGGATGGAATTTACAGTAACATCAGTTCTAGACAGATAGACAGATGAAAGGATAGAGACAGACAGACAGACAAATCAACACATAAAAATTACTGTAATATTAAATATAAACAGACAGATATATAGACAGAAAACAACAGATTGAAATATAGATAGAGAAACAGATAAAAAGACAGAAAGATGGAAATTACAGTAACATTACATCTATATCTAAAGACAGACAGATAACGAGACAGTCAGACAAATGAACAAATAAAAATTACGGTAACATTACAGACAGACAGACAGACAAATAGATAGAAAGACAGACAAATGGATGGAAATTACAGTAACATTAGACAGACCGGCAGATTGAAATTACAGTAAAATTACATCTAAAGACAGATAGATAGAAAGAAAGACAGACAGATAGACTGACGGACAAATAAACAGATACAAATAAACTGAAAAAAGACAAGAAAGACAGACAGAAATTACAGTAACATGACATCTATATCTGAAGACAAACAGACAGGCAGATAGACAGAAAAACAGACCGACAAATGGATGGAAATTACAGTAACATTAGACAGACAGAGAGATTGACAGATAGACAGACAAAAAAATTAACAGATAAAATATAGATAAAGAAACAGAAAAATAGACAAGACAGACAGACAGACATAAATTACAGTAACGTTACATCTATATCTAAAGACAGACAGACAAAGAAACAGACAAATAGACATCCAGACAAATGAACAGATGAAAATTACCATGCCATTACAGATAGATAGGCAGACAGACAGACATACAGATACACAGACAGACTGATAGACAGACAGACAAATGGATGGAATTTACAGTAACATTAGACAGACAGGCAGATAGAAATTACAATAACATTAGACAGACAGACAGAGAGAAAGACCGACAGATAGACAGATGAACAAATGAACAGATAAAAATATAGATAAAGAAACAGAAAAATAGACAGATGGAAATAACAGTAACATTACATCTATAGAAAGACAGACAGACCTATAGACAGACAAACACATAGACATGTAGATGGAAAAATGTAAAGAAGTTTGCGATAAGTAGTTCTAACATTTTTTAGAATTCGAAACCCCTTCATTAAATGGAGAAAAACATTATGAATCATTTACTTATAAATCAAACACAGACTGGACCTGTAACCAAAGTCATTTCCATTCATTTTATGGCAAAACTATCAAACTCAGCCAGCGATATAAACGCTGACATTCACAAAATGTTAATGTGATCCAGGGGGAAAAGCAGGCCAGGCGCAAAAAAGAAATAATTTATACAAAAACGTCCATAAAGTATGGGGAAGTTGTTTTATTACTGAATTATGGAAAATTAGCAATTCTTTGTTTATCTACATTTCATATGAATGATGTATTAAACTGTATGACTCAGATGAGTAAAGACCCATGCTACAGTAATCTACCTCTGAAAATGACCAATAGTATGGGCTATTCTACACAGTGTTTGTTTGACTAATGTGGACAATACCACAAGCCCTAGGGAGCCACCTCAGAGCTGATGTGGGGTGGTCTAAATATATCACCTGTTTCCTTGAATGAAGGCCTCTCCACCTGTCGTGCTCTCATCTCCTGTTAGCATTTTAAAGGTTGTGGTCTTCCCTGCTCCATTGACCCCCAGCAGCCCGAAGCATTCCCCAGGACGAACCCCTAGACACAGGCGGTCCACTGCCAGGATCCGGCCCATCTTGCGAGACTTGTACACCTGTAGAGAGACGCAGGCTTTGAAGACACAATGTCTTTGTGGGATACGAAGAAAAGTTCAGGTCGGATCAAGCCGGAGGAGCGTTTAAAAATATCACCGAACGTCTCACCTTTGTGAGGTTGTCAATCTTCAGCATGTCATTGTCAGCATCTCCTCTCAGCACTCTGCGTCTCTCGCAGGCCACATCGACATCATCATCCTCGACCGGCTGGCTGTTGACAGGCACTCTCCTTCATTCATAAGAAATCATGTTTAAAATGTGTTCAAGGAAAGAGTAAACACAAAAAATGAAACACGCACACATTTACACTCACTGGGCTTTTCTGAGGAAGTTGTACTGGCACAGAATTGTGATAAAAAAGCCAACGAATCCCTCGATGGTCATTGCTACCAGTCCTCGTGTCACAATGTCCCATTCAAATGGAGACTTCACTTTATCAAACTGGCCTGTGGGGAAGAGACAGCGTTAAGCTTTGAAAACTAGAGAGCAGTATACAACAGAGCACTGCCATAAAGTACGCACCTATCTTGGCGTAGTATTCATTAATGTACTCGTTATACGCCATCTCCATCAAGCCATGACCCAGGTTATAGTTAGGGAAGATGAGAAAGCAGGACTTCAGGTAGCTGTTTACCAACTTTAGATCCTATTGTGTAAAAAACAATGATATAATGATACTGAAATAAACAATCATTTGACATTGACAAGTTTATTTGAAGATTTCAGATGCAAAAGCCGCTAAATGCCACCTCTGTCATAAATTACATAATGCCATTGACCGGATGTTCTCGGGACATAGTATACATTTATACGTTTACAAATCCGATTGATCCCAGCCTCAGGCCATTAACAAAACCGGTTTGTTGGCAGAATCTGCTAAACATCCCATCATTTTTCAGCAAAGTCCTCTATGTGCAAGGAAGAAAATAAACAACGGCGCACATACAAGTCGGATTTCAATTATCGAGTTGTACATTTTTTTCCCCATTTTTTTCAAACTTGGCCCCCCTAATGTGTGGTTCAGTAATACATTTTGAATTCTGACTTTTTGTCCAAAGAAGAAGATTTAGATGTTTTTGCCAAAAAGCAAATACCAAATCAAATTTGTTAAATATCAATAAAAGAACTAAAATAACATTTGTGTAAATAAGGCACTTCAATTACTGATTAATAAAATTTTAATTTGAAAGTAAAATGAATGAGCCTAAACATATAAGCCTAATAAACAATAATTTACAAAAATAAATTTACATTTTTTTTTTTTACAAAAAAATCAATCAGTTGCATCTAAACTCTTCATTTTCAGTTTGTGGTAAAGGTAACGAATATGACATTTGTACTGGTCCATTTTGTGGTGCCGCACAGGCAGTTTGTGTTTAAAACTACAAAGATCTCGAGTTAAAGTACCAGTGCATAGATTTTAGCGCCATCTAGCAGTGAGACTAGCAACCAACGGCTCAGTCTCGAAACACATAGAGAAGCTATGGTAGCCGCTACAGGACAAACACATCATCGTCTAAGATAACGTAGTGAACAAATGCGCCCTCTAGAACAGTTTGTCCGTCTAGGGCTACTGTAGAAATATGGCGGTGCAAAATGGCGACTTCCTTGTAAGGGGACCTACGGTTTATGTAGATAAAAATGTCTCATTCTAAGGTAATAAAAACAATACAGTTCCTTTTGTAAGGTCTTTATACACCACTGATAATATAGTTATGTATATTATATTGCATTTCTGTCAAGAGTCCCAACTAAAAGTTACACAATGCACCTTTAGGTAATACGGCACTAATTTGTAAGCCACTCACAGAACCTTCTATTAATGACAAAAATATTAATGATAAACAGTCATTTCTTTCTCTGATGTACCTTGTCACGCTCAAAGAGCTGCAGTAGGAAAGTGGCCACGGTGGCTGTGATGCCAATAAAGAGATTGATGACTATGAGAAACACATACGCTGTGCTGGGCACCTCAAACCAGAAAGAAGCTGGATACATGATGGGGGTTATAGACCAGCTACAAAGAGAGAGAGAGAGAGAGAGTGAGAGAAAGAAAGAATGAAAATTGGCCTTGCTTTTTCATTCTTATCAGTTCGATCGCATTACAAGTTGTATTTTCGAGAAATAAAGCAGAATTTGCCAATACAACATTTTATTGATTCTCACTCCACGTCTGATGGACAGAGATAGTGTTTATGGAGAAAGAGCTTACCCATAAAGCAGGAACAGAGAGAGCACTGCTGGGAAATTTGTAGGTGATGTGTATGCAGGAAGGTCGAACACAAACAGAATTAGGACGCAGCATGTGGCTGGAACCAGGTAGTTAAGCTAGCAAAGAAAGGGCAGAGAAAACCAATTTAGCCCTCGGGATTGTGCTCGTGTGTGTGTAGACATCAAGTCACACATTTCCTCTCTTTCAAAACCTAATGAGCTGCCTACGGACACAGCATTTTAAAGCTATCACAGGTACACACCCAGGTGCAATGAAATTATGCTGCTTCTTAAGAAAGCATGTTTTAGCCAAATATATAAATATAAATATTTAGAGAAGATGCCAATCCCCCTATGTAGGTAGCAGACAGCAAGGCAACTCAATAGGATTTGTAACAGAGCAACAGTAGGTCCTTCTCCTTACCATATCCCATATGTAGTTTGCTAGCCAGTAGATGACAGGGTCACAACCACTGACAAACTGCAGGTGCTTGGCCTTTGTAGACTTTTCTGCTACAAGAAAGACCACGAAGCTGGCTGGCACAAATGACATGGCTACAATGATGAAGATGGCAATAACCACATCAGTGCCCTGGAGCCTAGAAGAAGATAGAGAGTGAATGAAAAATCAGAAATAAGACATGAGGGTTTAAACAAGAACAGAGGTACACTTACAAATAGTCCAAAGAAAGACTGGCACTGGTCCGGTTCATGGGATGATTGGTCACTGTGATGCCTGTGAACACAAAAGCATTTGCATCCAAGGTTAACCCTCATAAGCCCTGATTTTTCAGTTTACATCAGAGTTCTGTGGGGGTCAAAATGATTATACAAATAATATATCATTTTTTGTTTACTTCCCATCTATACATTAATGCTGTGTTTTGGGAGATAAGGAGTACTTTTGTACCTGTTGTACCTGTAAATTATAATTTTTTATGAAAAAGTCCAATAAATTATGATCTGAATTTGATTTAATTTGATTTTAGATAGTGATCTAGATGTTATGTGTTGAATTCAGCCATCTGACGGTTAAAAAAACATAAAAAAATTACAGTTTAGGAAATAAATCTTATTGATCAACAGAGGCCTATAGAGACCCATTCATTTCACTGGAGGTGGCCAACTGCTTACATCACTACTTTAGTGATACATTTTGTGAATTTATTGTGTGTATGAATTATTATTGTGTGTGTAACTACTTTCTATAGTTACTGTATTAGTTGTAGCTAATTCAACCTGTGAAGTGAATTTCTTACCGTATGCAGCAGGGTTTCCTTTACTACTGGGCAGATTGGCTCTGAGAATGGCATTGTTGAGGACATTCAGGTAAGTGGGCATGCTGTGATATCCTTTGTTATTGTACAACACCTGTAGAGACAGAGAAAACATTACCAATATCATATAGATATTCACTGCATCAATATTAGCTTTAAATATGTGGGTGATTCTCACGAAACCATTGAAACACCACGGCACTAATGATTTTAGCTATAAAATGTGTAATATAGTAATATTAAAAAGCATCAGAATTAACACAATACTGTGTTCTACCTTGCACAATGTGTGATTTCAACATAAGAATTTATAATTTGTCAATTTTATCTCATTTTCTGCTGAAATTCTCATTACCGCAATGTGTCCGGCTGTGTTTGAACATGCGTTATGTTGTAATTTAATCAAATTAACACAAAAATATTTAGAAAAAAAATAAATGGATGTTTTGCTAGACTACTTTAGATGACAGAAAAAATCTTTACTGAATATTCATGTATAATAATAATGAAGAAAAATTAGGAAAATGATGTGTCCATGCCTGATGTTCTCATCCTCCGCAACACTTTTTGAGAACAGTTTAAGCACACATACAGAATTTTAATAAAGTTTGATTTTGAGTGACCAAGCACATGGACCAGTTACTTCAAGATGGCTACCAGGTAAGATCATTTTTTTACAGTTAATTTGAAATATTGTCTTGTCAGAATGCTTACACGACATTTTGATTATCATTACCGCAACAGATGCTTATTAAATGTTAATTTAATTAATAGAAGCATAATACTTTGATTTTAAATGCATGTGCAGAATCTCCAAATTATGTTCTTTCAGGTTTGTCATGTCATTTTGAAAATATGTCAGTGTTGATGTTTTCTGACTGTTGCGGTAATGAGATTTTTTAGGACTAATTTTTTTAATTATGTTACAAAAAGTGTTAAATGATAAGTAAAAGTGTTTAAATTAATGTTCCCATTTACTCCAGACTTTGTTTTTTAATGTCTGTTGGGAAAAAAAGGAAATTTAAGCAATTTTTACATTTTCATGCTTGACATTTTTAAAGGGGACAGAGAATGAAAAACCATTTTTACCTTGTCTTTGTTGAATAATGGTAGTCTACCCGCATTCACAAACATACAAAAAGTGCTAGACATGCTAAACATCTCAGTCTCATAGAAATTCCTCTTTTAGAAATGTCAGCCAGAAAACGGCCCAATCTGAAAAACTGATGCTTATGACATCACAGGCATCTAACTGCCCTTCCACTTTAAAATAATTGGCTACATTTTTTGAGTGGCAGCAAAGTCAGCCAATCAGTAATGAGATTGCAAGTTAAGCCAGTAGGGGGAGCCAAATAGGTGCAAAACCACTTGTTTACAATCCCCCACCCTAATAGAGCTATCTGAGAGAGGTTTTTAGGAAGCTTCTAAGGTATTACAGACCCAAACAAAAACGTTTTTGTCTACATGTCACATCACAGAACAAGGATAAATACCTCGCGCAACCATTCTATGTCACCTTTAAAACCAAGTTTTCGTGAGAATCACCCATGTATCAGCTATAAAAAAGGGGAAAACTACCTGTGAGGATCGCCTTACTGCTATTTTGCGCACCATAGGTGGGGTTTTTCTGCCAAAAGATGCTGGAATAGATTTCTGAATGTTTCCAACGGTGAAGCCTCCATATCTATAGGAGAAGCATGAATCATATCGTTTATCAGACTTAAAGGGATAGTTCACCCAAAAAATACATTTTTGTCATCATGTACCTTTTGCCTCATGTTGTTCTAAACCTGGTAAGCACACAGTTGATGGCACCCATTGACTTCCATGGTGTTTATTTTTCCAACTATGGAAGTCAATTGTGTTCAGCAGAATAAAGAAACTCATACAGGTTTAGAAAAACATGAACATGAGTACATGATGACAGAAGTTTCTTTTTTTGGGTGAACTATCCCTTTAAAGTAAAAAGGAAATTTTTAAACAACTTTTAATTTTGAGAATAGATGAGATTTATTGTGAAAACGTAATAGCTCAGTGGTAGAGCATAGCGTTAGCAGTGCAAAAGGTCAAAAATTCAAACGCAAGAAACACATACAGTACTGATAAAAATCAGTATCCAACTTTTATCAAACCTGCCAAATGCATAAATGTAATATAAGAAAGATGCCATGTACTGTTTATCTCATTTATATTTTTTATATTTATGCATCTGACAGTTGCTTTTTTACAGTGCACTCAAGGTATACATTACTTTAACCCTCAAATGGTCATCGTTTTCTGTTTACACTACTGGCCGTTGGGATCTATATGACCCCAAAATTGAAAGTCACACAATTTTTTAATTCTGAGATGAAGAGAAAATTTTTTTAACTAATGAAATGTCATTTAGGGTCATATAGACCCCAAGGACCAATTGAGGGTTAATCAGTATGTGTGTTCCATAGGGATCAAACCCATGACCTTTGTCGCTAACACAATGCTCTGTCAATTGAGCTACATGTACACATTAGTGCCTTTACATTTTTAACATCAAAAGAACACCAATACTACACGTTAAAAGATTGAAAGATTGTTTTAGTTCAATTTTAACAATTTCGGCAGCACATTTCAGAAAAATGACCCCTTCCTGAAGATTACCTATGCAGTCTGAGACGATCAGAGGTGTAGAGAAGATATTCAGACACATTGCGTCCAGTGATGTCCACTAGGATGTCTCCAGTTACCACTTTCATAAGAGGGGGTCGGCCTCCGACTCCACTGGGGCAGGAGAAGCCCGTGCCCTGCATTGAGCAGATGCAGCGGACTGGCTCCCGGATAGTCAAAGGCAGCGTGGGGGGAGAGGTTGCCATCTCTGTAGGAAAACAACAGGGTGAGGTGCGCCTTATAAAACAAGTGGAAAGACTGATATAGAAAAAGACCATAATCTAAAACTGATGCTCAAAAAATGTATAGATTCACTTTAGAGAAAAGTCATTAATTGTGACTCTGTCTGTGACATCCAGGTATTAAAGTTTGATTTCACTTACTGATTTTATTCAGTCAATATTCAAGATATTGATGCAAAAAAGTAAATCACTAAAATAAAGACTTAACTGGGTTATCACAATTTCAAATTTCGACTTCCTCTACTTTAAACATACAATGTGATAAGCTTCGATCAAATGGCACCAACTCTGACCTCTGACAGTAGTGGGCGGAGCAGCAGTGTAGTTCCAAAGGCCATCCTCAAAATGTGCATCTGGGTCATCTGAAGGGGCAGGCGAGGGAGGAGGGGGCACAAAATTAGATAAAGGCACACCCTGAGTGAATGAGTCCAGGCACATGGAGTCAAAATAACGGGCTGCCAGGGTTTTGGAGTTGTTGGCGTATGGGTTCAATGTTTGGGCCAGTTGGTCCAGAGTGCTGTTAAAGGGGGTTTTCAGAACGCAAGTGGCGCCCACTCCGGAGGGCAGGCGTAGGGTGTTAACTATCCTCTGTGGACTGGCATCTGGAGAAATTTTACTCCTAGAAAAGCAGAGAAAGGTTGAGAGCAAGAGAGATTATACTTTTAACCCCACTAAACCCACCACATAACATTCTCTTCAATTTTATGGTGGCACCTGAAAATATTTACATGTAAAAAAGTGTGACAGAAGCTTTAGGAGCTGTTAATGCTGGCATCCTTACAGAAACCTCTTATATGACTTTCTACCAGCTTAAATTAAAATCAACCAGTAAATGAAGCTTTTTTTATTTCTCTTTCTAGATTTCTGTACATTTAGCATTTGTCTGACCTGTACTGAAGTCTGTCTTCATTGGCATAAGGGATGAAGTTTCCACGAGGTTGTGTGTAGTTGTGATATTGAGATGGAGACAGAATAAGGGGGGGAAGGTCACCTGCAGATTCAAAAAGACCATTTGTGACCCTGGATCATAAATCGCACAGGTATATTTGTAGCAATAGCAAACAATACATTGTATGGATCGAAATTATAGATTTTTTATGCCAGAAATCACTAGAATATTAACTCTTTCGCCACCATTGACGAATTATCTCGTCAATTAAGAGAAACCGCTTCCCTGCCAATGACAAGTATTTCAGGCTTTCCGCAATACCACTATTATCCAACATTTATACCGAGATTAACCGCAATTTATAAAACCTGGAGGTAACGCCCTAGGGAAAACAACTAAATGTCCGTGTATGTTTTGATGATCGCTCTGAATCTGATCTCTAACAAAAGTCCTTTGCCGTTGAAGAAACCTACCCATATTTGAGAGGTGATAAAAAGAGAACTAATGAAGGTAGGATGAAACACTTTTTTGTTTGAAAGCAGAGGGTCTGTTCTTTCATTTGATATATTGTATGTTTATATATTTGAAGAAGAACATTTTCTGGAAGACATTAAACTTTTGTGAAAATCTTGAAAAATGCAATCGCTGGCTGGCAACTTTTTTTTAAACGCTGGGGGCGAAGTAAAGTTCATGTTCCATAAAGATATTTAGTATTTTTTTGTAAATTGTCTACTGTTAATATATAAAACCTCTATTTATCATTAGTAATATTTATGTATTGCTAAGGACTTTATTTAGGCGATTTTCTCAATATTTATGTTTTTTGCATCCTCAGATTTCACATTTTAAAATTGTTGTTTCTCAAATATTGTCCTATCCTAACAAACCATAAGTCAATGGAATTGCTTATTTATTCAGCTTTTAGGTGATGTATAAATCTCAATTAAAAATATTTTGCCCTGGCCTTATGTAGGTTTTGTGGTCAGGGGTCACATATAGCAGTGTTTCTCAACCCTGGTCCTCAAGGACCCCCTTCCAGAAAGTTTTAGATATCTCCTAATTTAAAACACCTGAACTAACTCATCAGACTCCTTCCAGAATGTCTCCCTAACAAGCTAATAATTTAAATCAGGTGTGTTAATTAAAGGGACATCTAAAACATTCTGGAAGGGGGTCCTTGAGGTAGGGTGACCATACGTGCCATTCTTCCCGGACGCATCCCGTCCAGGATTTCGGTGCGTCTTCCGGAAGTCGTATTTGTTGACCGCATACGCCATTCAGTTAAAAACATAAGATATACAATCGTAGTTTCATTCTTACCTTAAAATGTAACGGTTGCTTTTCTGTAATAATAATAATAATCCTCTATGACATATGCGGTCGACAAATACGACTTCCGAAAGACAAACACAAAATCCTGGACGGGATGCTTCCGGGAAGAATGGCACGTATGGTCACCCTACTTGAGGACCAGGGTTGAGAAACACTGACATGTAGTATATATTGCAGATATACTTTGAAATATATGAATATGTATATTGGCTAGTTTAATGGCTTCAGCGGTAACTTAAATATTGACATATCATATTTCAAACACAATATTAGTTTCACTGTTTTGAGTCTTTTGTTTTCAGTCAATATATAATATAAGATCAGTCACGCAAATATGTTTCCAAACAAAAGCATGGTTATTTAATATATAAACCATCTATTTCTATATGCATTTTCAGCAAAAATAACAACATCATGAGATTTACAGTCCCTGCAAAATAAAATGACACATACCATGATGCAATAAGATTTTCTGCTTTCTCTAAAAAAAATGGCAGCACACAAACACACAAGTGGTTCTCTGTTCTGCTTACCAATCTCAGGCACAGACAGGGCTACAGTCATGGCCACACAAATGAAAAAGGCAGGCAACAGGATCTGAGAGAAAATGCCCTTGGTGTTCCTCTTGGCGCAGTGAAACCTCTTTACTATCAGGCCGTGAAACTGCCGAAGTTTGAGCCACCAGCCCTCGAGCTTTAAGCTGCCCTGACCCTCCAGTACGACCGGCTCAGCGGTGCGCTCTTCATCTACAAACACAGAGACATGGAAGGTCTATATTGCTCTCAGCGGTAGGTAAGCACTTTATCTTCCACCTGCAGGCCCTTCAAAGATGTGTTTTGTCTCAGACAGACTGTGCTTGGGCTTTAAGTGTCCAGAAGAGGTAAACAAACAAAATCTTTTTTACAAAGAGGCTGTTTAAAGAGTTTTTTTTTACAGTTTGACTAAATTAACTTCATCAGTATCCTTAAATCTATTACCTTTCAGACTGGCTGAGTCAGGATCCTGGCTATTGTCAAACAGTGGGCAGTAGTCTCCATAGAAGTCAGCATAGAGTCCACCTTCATCCCCTCTTATTGAGCCCAGAGAAGAGCCGGACTGCAGTGACGCCTGACTCGGGCTCAGTCTGGAACATATCATCAGGTTACTGAGCTCCACCTCTGGTCGGATCACGGCCCCAGCTGGAGCCCCATCACACGGCTGCCCTCCAAGCAGATTAGAGGGTTTCCCTGCTGATGCTCCACCAGGAGAGCTCTTCAAATCTAATAGAAATAAAAGAAAGATGAATAGATATAGTTAGGCGGTGCTACAGTGTGCTTAATATAATATCACAGTAATGGTATATATCACAATATATTAATTTTTGTTTAAAACAATTTATTTTATGTTATTTAAATTATTATTACAAAAATGTATTTCCTATTTTTCACTTATCGAGATCGAGTGAATACAATGAAAGATACATTATTTTATTTAATAATGTTTAAGATACCTCGACACATTACCAGAAGGTAGGAAGGCAGGATGTGTTTTATTATCAACAAATAAATGGCAATTATGGGATTGTTTTTTTGTTTGTTTGGTTGGTGATTTTGTTTGAAAATAAATCACAGAAATACTATGGTATAATCAATGCAATGACAATCAATGCAAAATATTTTAAAGGTTGACACATTTGTGATGAACAGAAATGAAAAATCCAAAACTGAACAAAAAATTCAGGAGGGTCTTGGCTGGAACTAAAACTTTGTACTTTAAAGTGCATTGCTAATAAACAACGTTAATTTGTGTTTTTGGTAAAAAACAATGTGTATGCTTGGTTTATGGAAAAAAATACACTATTTTCCAAATACCCTACATTTTTATAGCTCCAGATTTCCCTCTCTTCCTGAAATGCACTGATTTTGTACAAAACTAGGGATGTTCACATTGACCGTTTAACCGTTAACCAAAGGTAAGAATTTATGACCGATTAACATTATCAGTTAAAATAAAAAAATATTTTTTAATACATGGTGCGTGTCTTCATGAGCCGACAGACATTTCGCCACTTTTCTATCTTTAATTTGTGAATGTCCTGTAAATGACACAAATGATTTCTGCCCTGACGGTCTGATAAAGTAATAATTTGTATGAGAAATCATTTGTATGCGTGTTTGGAAGCTGAACGGGGACGCATCCGGACAGACGTTCGCTGATGGCCTCTGACCCTAACCATAAACATCTCTCTTTTTGCACAAACGGAGAAAGACGACGCAAAACCAAAACTTTCTGAAAAGCGTCCTGCTTTAGAAATGACCACTGTGGTAGATGAAAAAGAGACAATCTGCCCTCTTTGGATATTAATCCTGATCGCGTGCTCTTTGATAAGGTAATGTTGCGCGATATGTATGATAATGTATGAATCCTGGTTCTGTTGTTGATCTGTCGCCGCTGCACGTTCAAATGAAATGTTTTGTTTTTACTAGTTCACAGACAACCGTCAACTGTATTTACTCAATGACAATTTCATATTAAAATCTTATAAGTTAACGGTTAATGTTCGGTTTAGAAGCTATGGTTGTCGGTCTTGAAAATTAACTGATATGAGCATCCCTATACAAAACTGATCGATTTGAAAAGCTTTGGGTCCCTGATTGGCCAGCTTATCTGTACGTTTTGATTGGCCTGAATATCACTGATGTCAGCCGGAAATGTGACACTCCTAATCATGTTTGAAACATTCAGTCACAATGCAATGATAACAGGAGTTAATTTACAGGTGGAGTCCGAAGCGGGAATAGTTATGATAATGTCGGTCTTGTCTAAATCACCAATTCAAAGAAGTAAACTGTTGCCTACAATCCATGTGTTTGTTGTAGTTCAAGAAAAGAGATTTACATCTCTTATTTTATTGGAGACGATGTACCTTTTGCATATCGTAAACATGTACTAATACACAATTACACACCAAAGGAAATGTAAAATTTGTGAATCAGACAATAATTGCTTAAAAAAAATCTAAACAGTTTTTATTAAATGTAGGATTTTTAAATACCAATTATGTAAATGACAATTTTCAGCAGCCAAAATTTTGGTGTATCCCTCATTTTTACTATTACATGCTACATATCGCTCAGCCCCTCTTCACTGATGTTCTGTCTGACCCTCGCTAACCTGCATCGCTGTTCTCCAGTGACAGATCCTCCTCTGATACCTTCAGAAAGACCTCTTCTAATGTGGTGTCCATCACACCGAAGCTGGTCAAAGCCAGACTGTCCAAACTTTTCTCCAGACCCTGAGGAAAGACATCAAACATTTAGGAACCATCTGTATAAATCACTCTTACAAAATGCTTGTCATACAGAATCCAACGGTTTATTGTTTCCAGGTTGTAACCCTTCCAAAAGCTCAAAAATACCTGAAACAGCCTCTCGAAACAGCCTTTCTTTACAGCCTCTGACGGCAGGACATAAGAGAGCTCAGTGTTGGAGTCAGACACCAGCAGACAGGAGGCCACGTACTGACGGATGAACTGTGTAACTCTGCTCTCTGAACACGGAGATATGGAAGCGGATGGAGACTGGCTTGACTGATCTGAGAACAGACAGAAACATGATACTGAGTCATGGAAGATGAATCGTGATGGTGAAAAGAAGTAGACAGGTTAGAAGATGACTTTAATAAAAAATTGCAATAAAATACCATGGCACAAAAAACACAGAGGCAGAAAACAAATAGTTGGTAACAGAAAAAGCTTAACTTACTTGAGAAACAAAACTGTAAGTTAATAAATCTACCGAATTAGGTTTATTTTTTCTAACCTCAGTCGCAACTTGTTTTATTTATTTTAGGTTATGAGCGTAAACATTCGTCTCATGTTTAAATTCCGAAAGCAAATAAATTTGCCAGGGAGGTTTTGAAAAATAAAAAATTATTCATGATATATTTTCTCTCTACATAAAAATGTTATGCAACTATGCCTGTCATGCAGATTTCTTTTATTTATTTTAAGAATGGAAATTTTACTGGAATACAAGTCAACAATAGTTGTTTAAGGAATAGAAAAGGAAAAGAAAATACAGTATGACTTCCTTTCTTCAGCTTAGGGTTCCCACACTTTAGTTAACTGCAAATTCAAGGACCTTCTAAACAAAGGACTTCCCAGATCCAATACCCTCAAATTCAAGGACTAAATGGGGGACACATTTCAAGTGAGAGCAAGGTTACATGTTATCTTTTAAGATACATTGTTACAGTTCCCTTTCGAGGGCCTAAACGACAAAGACAGGGTGATGCGGGAGCCAGGAAGTATATCGCTATCTGAAATATTTCCAAAGACAGCGTTACAGGGACGCAGGAAGTATGGCAAGGAAGATGCAGCATCTCGTTCCCTTCTCAGGGAACAACAGTTACATACGCAACCCAAACTGTTTTCATGTGTCAAAACAACTATGCAGAAAAGCATTTTGGTATGAATCCACATTTGCATACAGAAGATATAAGCATTTAAAGCGAAAGTTTAGCAAGTGTGCTTAAAAAGTCTAGAATTTTTATGATATTATCCTACACTACACAGCGAATAATATGGATCAGACAACTTCTTGAATAAAATAGATTCAAGCACTTTCAATGACCTGTATCTATGTATGTATATTTTCAAAAACTTCCCAGGGCCTTGAATTCCCCCCCAGATTCACAAACTTTCAAGGATTTCAAGGACCGGTGGGAACCCTGTCAGCTGAACATAGTTGTACTGAAAACAATCCTGGCTCTGCCTAGCTTTGTAATGCTACTGAATAGTGGTCAAAATTTTTAAGCACCAAAAAGCACATACATTCATCATTAAAGTAATCCAAGTGACTCCAGTGGGGACTCTGAAGGCAAAATGCTGAATTTTTTTAGCTTATTTATCAACTGTAAGCATACAAAACAGCACTGTATAATTTTTTTTATAAATGCATTAACTTTCATTTAATTAATTTAATGAATCTAAAATGAAAATCTACTTTTATTAAAATTAAAGGGACACTCATTTTCCAAAAGTTAAACATTTGATTTTTACAGTTTTGGAATCCATTCAGACGATGTCCAGGTCTGGCGGTACCACTTTTAGCATAGCTTAGCATAATCCATTGAGAATCCGATTAGACCATTAGCATCGCGCTTAAAAATGACCTAAGAGTTTTGATATTTTTCCTATTTAAAACTTGACTTTTCTGTAGTAACATCGTGTACTAAGACCGACAGAAAAGAACCAGGCTGTTATTTTGTAATATCATTTCGATTCTGTTCACCCAAGGAAAGGAAAGGAAGTCATAAAAACCTGGGATGGCATGAGGGTGAGTAAATAAAATCTTTACTTTACAGTGAGCTATTCCTTTAATAATAAGCCTTTTTCAATGGAATCAGTAAATTACACTGAGCCAGATTCAAACTCGCAGTGCCTACATGAACACCATGGCTCAATAAAACACTTCCCCCATGGGTTGACACCTAATAAACATTTTACGAACCCAACATACAGTAGCTATACCTGCAGGGTGTGAGTCACTTTGCTTTTTGACAAGAGTGAGCTTGTAGCCATCTCCATATGTGCTCTTGAGGAACAATGGGGAACCACAGCACTTGAGCTTGCCATGTGAGATGATGGCAATACGGTCTCCCAACAGATCAGCTTCATCCATGTGATGAGTGGAGAGCAGAATGGTGCGACCTGCGATCACACCAATTTGAATATTATAGGTGATTCTGTCTATGCATTTGGAAATGTGTGAACCAATCAGTAAATTGCGATTAGGGTTACCTTGTTTATACTTAAGGATAAGATCCCAAATTGCTCGACGTGCGTATGGGTCGACTCCCGCCGTGGGTTCGTCCAAAATCACTGCCCGAGATCCGCCAACAAAAGCAATTGCCACAGACAGCTTCCTCTTCATTCCCCCGGACAGAGTCTGAACCTGACTGTGACGCTTGTTGGACAACTCAAGATCTTCTATCATCCTGTGCATTCAGACACATAGACGTGAACTTGGTTATGGGGAAAATCGGTAAGAGTATTAGCAAAATGTGCATATTAACCTACTTGTCCATCTCCTTGCGGATGTCTTCTTCAGCCATGCCCTTCAGACGCGAGTAGAACCACAGGTGTTCCTCCACGCTCAGCTTGTCAAACAAAACATTGTGCTGGGGACACATGCCCAAATTCTGACGGATGCGCTCCATCTCTGTGCGAATGTCATGACCGTATATGGTTGCGGAGCCAGAGGTGGGCGGAAATAGTCCAGTGAGAATTGACCTATAAGAGATACACCGGACAGTGAACAAATGCGCTGCAGGAAACATTTATTCGAAAATCACTCCTCGTACTTACATAGTGGTGGTCTTGCCGGCTCCATTGTGTCCCAAGAAGGAGACAACCTGGTTCTCATGCAGGTTTAGGCTTAGCTTGTTTAGGGCTAGTTTGCGACCAGTCTTATAGACTTTGGTTAGTTTGTCTATGCACACAACCAGTGGTAAGTGACTTGGCTCTTCTTCAATTCCACGAGTTTCTTCTAAGGATCAAACAATGCAAATGTTTAGAAACATTTTGCGTGACAATAATTGTTTTCTACATGAAACAGAGAGTGAGGCTTATAAAAATAAATAAACAATATAAAATGAAATAAGCAAGCTATAGATACTGAAAGCACCTGAGCGTCTGTGCTCCATAGCACAAGCCTGGTCCTCCTCCATGACACTCAGCCTGGCGCCGCCACCCCACGGCCAATCCCATGTCTCAATACGTCCACTACCCAACCAATAGGATTTCTGCAAGGGAAAGTACCATGGACGGGGCAGCCCGTACATCCCTGAAATAGTAAATAGCATTATATTAATTATGTAAATGTTTTTTATTAGCTGTGAGGTGAAAACAAAATGAAAATCAGCTTACCTGGATGCACAGCCTCTATGTACCAGGTCAACACACCGTACACAATGGTATCAACGATAAGCATTACCACGGACAGCAGGAGGTTGAAGTCATCGCCCTCGACAGGTGATTGGTTGATAGTACGCCACTGGATTCCCACCCCGGCCACTTCATAAAGGGCAAAGTACTTCGATCCCAGACCAAACGCTGTTGTAGACATTAAAGACTGCAGACACAAATACAGGAAAAAGTAAAACTGGGATCCAGTCCAACCTTATGGATTTAACAGGTAACATAAAGCAGATACATCTGCACTGGTAAAACTATTTCATGGGGTCTTTACTGAATCACTATGTGAGGTCTTCATACCGCTATACATTTCTCAAAGGCAGTGATCTTGTCGTGAGCCACTTCTTCTCTGATGGCCACATACATGTATGGCACATAACTCAAAAAGTAGATTATTCCTCCACATGCAGATGCCAGCTTTGCTTTAGAGTACAATACTGACACCAGGAAACTTTGAGAAAGATAAAAAAAAACAATTACTTTACATAACTGATGTTAGATTGCTGGCATAAGAATTATAGTGTTTCAATATGTTAACAAAATAAATTATAATCCATATATTTTACGCAGGCAGCCAGGCAAGGAAAGTGTAAAAATCAGGAACAGTCTATTACCAAAACATAATTGTGGCGATGGCGTAGATAGTGAGGAAGAGCCAGATGATAAAAGGGTCGCTGTGGAGGAGAACTTTGCCATATTTTAGTATGGCAGTGAGGGCGGTCACTGAGATCGAAAGCTGCACGAAGCCGGTGATGAACCAGGCCACCCAGTGCACTGCGTTATTCAATCCCATCATCTTCATCACCTGCATGAAAACGTTCAGGATTAACCAAAGCATTAAGCATTCAGGATTACTTTTATTCCCCTACAAGACTTATGAAAAATTAATTGCATAATCATAAAAATATCATAATTCTCATAACTTGTGACACAGTCTGTGAAATCCCATTTTAAGTTTTTTTTGGAATTCACTGTTCCATATAATCTTCCTATATAAAATAAAGAACATTCAGTGAAAACATAACCTTGATATCTTTAATATTAACTGAGTAAGACCATGTCAAAGATTGAAATCAATGAATGAAATCAAACTTTGATGCTCCTAAACTTATTTATAGATTATAAAACCACTTAAATTACACAGACATGGTCACATCATAAAACATGCAAATACATTTGTATGGAACTATATGTATGCTATTAACTCTTTCCCCGCCATTGACGAGATATCTCGTCAATTAAGAGAAAACGCTTCCCCGCCAATGACGAGATTTTCCGTCTTTCCGCAATACCGCTATTATTCCACAACTTTTTAAAACCGGAAGTATTGCCCTATGGCAAGCTGCTGCATGTCCGTGTCTGTTTTAAAGATCGCTCTGAATGAGATCTATATGAAAAGTCCGTCACAAAAATTGAATTATCTCTGCTTTTTGCTCAAAATATGGTGTTTTTGCATAAACCTACCCATATTCAAAAGCTGATTGCAAAAGAACCACTAAAGGTAGGATGAAACATTTTTTTTTGTTTGAAAGCAGAGGGTCTGTTCTTTCATTTGGTATATCGTATGTTTATATATTTAAAGAAGAACATTTTCTGGAAGGCATTAAACTTTGGTGAAAATCATGAAAAACGCTGGCGCTGGCTTGCAACTTTTTTTTAAAACGCTGGCGGTGAAAGAGTTAAAGGGACACTCCACTTTTTTTGAAAAAATGCTAATTTTCCAGCTTCTCTGTTGTTGAACATTTGATTTTTACCGTTTTGGAATCCATTCAGCTGATCTCCGGGTCTGGCGGTACCACTTGTAGCATAGCTTAGCATAATCAATTGAATCTGATTAGACCATAAGCATTGCAATGAAAAATGACCAAATAGTTTCGCAATGATATTACGCAGTGCCCGAAAATAGTCCCCTGCTATTAAAAGTCACCAAAGGGACTATTTTCGGGCACTGCATAACATCATTGCGCCTGCAGCCATGTTACGCCAACAAAGTCCTTGATTATTACGCCAGAATGAGAGTATAGTTCCTAGCCATATCGGCCCATAAAATTGCAACTTTTAATTTTCCGTCAGTCTTGATACACGATGTAACTACATAAGAGTCAAGATTTAAATAGAAAAAAATACTTTGGTTATTTTTTAGCACAATGCTAATGGTCTAATCAAATTCAATGGATTATGCTAAGCTATGCTAAAAGTGGTACCGCCAGATCAGCTGAATGGATTACAAAATGCTAAAAATCAATTGTTTAACTCTAGGGGAGCTGGAAAATGAACCTATTTTAAAAAAAGTGAAGTGTCCCTTTAAGGACCATGCTTTAAAGTGCTCATTTTTACAGCACATGTATGGGGGTCTTTTCAGGTCCAAAAAAATATACCGGACCCAAAATGACCAGAATCACTTTTTACTTGAACCCAACCTTGATAAATAATTTTTTTTTAAAGAAAGACCCAACCCGAGACAAACCCGACAACATTAGACCCGAGTCAGACCAAGTGGCATTTTTTTGACCTGGCTGGACCTGAATGTAAATGGCACTGACGTGTGTGCAGTCTGCAGCCCCAAACGCACCACTCAGACAGATAGAAAACTTAGTGGCCTCGCAACCAATTTGGCCAGCTGCTCCATTTATTTTCATTTGTTATCTTATGACAACACCAAGATAACCCCTTACAGCGTGTATTTAAAATTGATTGACAGGTCTGGCTAAACAAAAATGTACCTACTGCCAGCCATACGATGTCGCAAGCTCTCTTGGCATACAGAGGGGGGTTTGATAAAGGACTCGATGCACACATGACCCGAGGCCGATGAAACTTTTAGACCCGTACCCGCTCTGGGTCTTGGGTCGGGTTTTCAGATCTAAGTGGACCTGTAAAGACCTCTGGTCCCTGGTTCTCTCTTACTATTCAGGGGTCTTGGACTAAAAAAAGTTGAAGACCTCCATTTTAAAGGAATGTTTACCATGCTTCTGCTGGCTCTCACCTCTTTTAGTCTTTGCTCCTTTTCTGCAACAATGTGTTGGATCATCATGGCCACTGAGTAGACCCAGGAAATGACCATACACAGAGGCATCATGTGCTCAATCACAAACAGGAAACTGTAGATGGAAACATCAATTAAAGGGATAGTTCCTCCAAAAATGAAAATCACCCAATGATTTACTCACGCTCAACCCATCCGAGCTACATATGTCCACCCTTTTCATACAAACTCATATTCAGATTTTTGTTTTAAATGTCCTAGCTCTTCGCATCTTCATAACAGATTAATATTTTTGCCCAAACTATCGCTTTAATACTCTACACCTTTACCAAGTTAAACATCGCTAGAATTGACACCTGAACTGCTAATGCAATAAGTAATGCAGTGCTGAACATCAAAAATATATAATAGGTGATAAAAAGTGTGGTAGTAGAGAATAAACCAAGCTCACTCGTCTCTAGTGTAGCATGGATAGGGAAACATCTGCACATAGTTTCCAGGCTCCACAACATCATGGCCCACAAACGTGTTGATGATTGCCCGTTCCATCATATCTAGAGGAGGACGAAAAAGGGAAATGTTGAAACTGAGGTTATATTAATGCATCATCAAGAGTAAACACATCTAAAAGCACTAAAAAGGTTTAAGCTTTAAATTTCTTAAAATTGCTTTCAAGTCAAATATTTTTGAAACCTTGAAATAACATGTTTACTTTAGAAGGAACACTGCACTGCAAAACTCATATTCTTACTCTGTTCTTTGTCTTGTTTTCTAACAAAATTATCCCAACTTCTTTAAAACAAGATGTTCAGTTGAGAAACTAAATGACTTAAGCATTTACATTTTGTTTTCAGAGAAATCTTTAATGCCTAAAACAAAAAGCTGCTTCCCAATGCGGTAAGAAAAATAATCTTGTTTTTCCCTATGAATTAGATTATTTGTCTCACCCCATTGTCAAACAGCTCTTTCTTGTTTAAAGCAAAAACATCCCAAAAATCTGTAAGATCTGAAAGCAAGGCATACATTCTTGTATCATTTTTAAGTAAATATATCTTTGTTTTATGGATGTCTCATTTATGATGAGATAATACTTTTTTAATCCCTAGTCAGAAAAATTTGGGAAATATATATCATTCATCTTATGTTAAAGCACTTAAAATTGTTTAAATCAATATTTAATTTGGGCATGCTAGTTGCACTAAAAATATATCATGATGTATATGAGCTCCTCAATGAATTAATCTCCACCTGATTGGTGCACTGGGCCTTAAATAACCATGTACTGAGTTTACCAGAATAACTTTCATTTTTTTATAAAACATTTACTTCATTACCCACGCCAACTAAGAAATCTGTAGATGTAACTTCAGTTGATGATTTATTGCTTTCTCAGCTGTTTCATAAACAATTTAGCATAAATGGCAGAGCTAATGCTTAAGTTCAGACTATCATTTACTGGCTTAAAATATACATTTTACTGCCAAAAAAGGCTCACAGTTAAAACAGTATACTTAGATATCTGACCCTTTGGAAATTTCTGGTATCTGATCATACCTTGGATCCACACAAAGCCATAAAGGAAATAGAATTTGCCACCCGTGTTTGGTCCAGGGCGCCAATAAGCCCGGCGGATTTCATTGGTTTTCTCTGTGAAACTTGAGTTTTGTCGAATCTTATACAAAACGTGAGGCGGCAGAGTGCCATCTTTATTGGTCTGGAAAATCACACCTGCAGAGTGAACACAGATCAAACTAATGGACGTATTTAACAGAGTGCACAAAAGGGTTAAATGAATCATGAAAATGTGGTAGCTTGAATAAAAGCATCAGCTAAAGGAAAAAACACAAATGTTTTCTTTGGTAAATGCCTGGTTACTGACTTGCAAAGACTGAAACGTTGTCGTGGTAGGCCTGGTTCAGTGTGTAGTTGACGATGCTCTCTTCATCAGGAAAGCCTCTGAAAATATCCACACTGACCTGCAGCATCCAGAAAATATGTTTTGTGAAAATTTTAATTCATTTATTTATTTTTTGTTATTATAAACAGCAGTGTTGGGGGTAACGCATTACAAGTAATGCGCATTACGTAATAAAATTACTTTTCTGAAGTAACTAGTAAAGTAACGCATTACTTTGTAATGTACACATTAATATTTGAGTTACTTTTTAAAAAAAGTGAAATGAAAAAATTACTTTTCATTTTAATTAATTCAATTTAAAAATAAAATAATGTACTGAATTATACTGAATCTGAACATATTAACGTAGAATTACGAACTCTGTGCGCCTGAGTAGGAACAATTTGAGTCAGAAACGGAGATGGCAGGCAAGGGCTTGACATTTTTGCGATCATAAAAAACGCCTGCAATGCCTGAAAGAGATCAAGCCTCAGCCAAGTAAGAAAAAGTAACGCAAAAGTAACTTAAAAGTAACGTTAGAATTACTTTACATGAAAAGTAACTAAGTAACACAATTAGTTACTTTTTTGGGAGTAACTTAGTATTGTAATGCATTACTTTTAAAAGTAACACAACACTGATGAACAGTAAAACTAACTAAAAAAATAATTTATTAATGTCTATTATTACACAGCTCATTAGAATGCTTGATTTGGGAATGCTAATTTTTCCTATTTTTAACCATTTTCACGTGGGCTTGGGGTTAGATTTGGGATTTGGATTAGGAAGTCACTTTACCTATTGGTTTATATTATTTTCTCTGTATTTTTAAACAATTATCGCCTGACATTAGGGTTACAGTTGGGTTTGACTTCGAATTCATTTTATGTTACAGAAAGTCGTTCTAACCCCAAACCCACGTGAAAATGGTAAGAAAATAGGAAAAACAATTGAGTAACCAATACGTGAAACTGACACGGAAAAGAAAGTCTGGGGTACTGACATGGAAAAATGCGTAGATCCGTGACAATGACATGGATAAATGAGCAAAATATTCTGTGACTATAACATGGACATTTCGTGAGATCAGGTTGAACACGAGGTAACCCGGATGCTGCGAATCATTCTGACAGGTACAATTTAATATTACACAAAACTAAATATAAATATGTCTTTAAATTACATATATGACATTATATTTCACAAATGATTAAAAAAATTGTGTGTTCATGACATTTGAGAGTCTTAACCAAAAGTAAACAGGTTTTCTTCTTGGAAGGTCTGCATTCTTTATTTCATATCAATATTTAATTTTTTTTACCTTACTTATGAGGTAAATAGCAGTGTAATAAGCCGGATAATGTACAGGCAGCCGGTTGTTATCAAGAAATAAGCCCCTTCAGTGTACACAAGACCCTCCAACTATGAGGTAAATAGCAGTGTAATAAGCAGGATAAAGTAAAGGCAGCCCATTGTTATCGCAGAAATAAGCCCTATAATGTGATCAGGAGCTGACACGAAGAGAAAACAACCATCTGCCTATATATTATCCCTTGCTAAATGTTAATTTTTAAAGGTCACGTTCTTCCTGATCCCATTTTTTAGACCCTAGTTAGTGTGTAATGTTGCTATAGCATAAATAATACTTGTAAAATGATAAAGCTCAAAGTTCACTGCCAGGCGATATATATTCTTTAACAGAATTCGCCTTTCAAAGCCTACAGCGAACGGCCGGTTTGGACTACAGCCCTCTACTTCCTGCTTTAATGACGTCAGTAGAACAGTTTTTTTTACTAAACTCCGCCCACAAGAATACGTCAATCGCCAGCTAATCTAACGGCAAGCTAAGCTGCTATCAAATCACAACACACTAAACAAACGACACAATCAGAACTCGATACGTATTTGTGAAGGAGGGACTTCATAGAACAAGGAAGACATCAGCTCATTTTTAGGACAGTGAAAACAGCGCTATACATATAAGTAAATTGGGTGAAAAATACAGCGTTTTTTATACATGAAACATAAACACATGTTGAATTGCGCACTGTTAACACCATCAAAGCTTCAAAAACACAGAAAGAACGGTACCTTTAAGATTTCAAACTCTAAATGTGCTACAGAAGCTCTTCTGACCTTTGACATGAAGTGTGTCCAGCCACAGGCTGCGTTATCAATGGTGTGGAGCTGCTCTAGTAGTGTGGTTGTGTTTGGCAGGGTGAAGTTGTCCTCCATCAGACTGTTCAACAGCTCACTGTCTGAGCCGTTTAAAAGTTCATGGTGCTGCTTCAGGTCAGCAATAAACTACAGCACAAAGACAACACACAAGGAATCAATCTTATGAACAACAAGTTTCCTATTTTAAAGCATTATCATATACTGTAGCACAATACTTTATCAATATTTTCTGTCCAGGAATCAATCTTTGTATTTTTTACACTCTTATTTTAGGGGAAAAAGAGACCATTCATAGCAGCTCTGTGAAAGTACTGTAACATTGGATTGAAAAACATTAATTTAGTTCTATATTACGGGGCATTCACACTAATGCTTTTTTATTCGGCTGAAAACGCCCGGCGGACAGCTTTATTTCAGCCGACTGATCAGCTTTCTTCAGCTGAGCACTTTGGTTGCTGTGATACTTTTGCTTTATTTATCAGTAGTTGTACGATGCGCCGGTTGGTTGTTGTGATATTTGCCTGGCCCCTCCTCCACTGTGATTGGACGATGAACTGAGCTTTTCATCAAAGGTGAATATTTTCCAATTCTCGGCGCTCAGCACTGAAAAAAACTGCCAGCTGCTGGCTTTTATGAAAAATGCCGCACTTCCTTTGGAAACAATTAAAAATTTGCTGACGTAAAAACTTTGGTGTGCATGCCCCCTTAGACTGCAACACTGTAAAACCTGGTTAAAATTGTAGTTAGGCAAAGCACCAGTCCAATGTAGATGAGACAGATCATAGATCAGTGAGTTAAAGAATAATGTAGAGCATTGTGTTAGGTTGTGGGTTTGATTCCCAGGGAACACACATATAAACGTGTACCTGCAATGCACTGTAATTTTCTTTGGACAAAAGCATCTGTCAAATACATAAATGTAAATACAAATTTGCCAGTTTTTGACAGTTCTTTTCTAGACAAAGACAAAAAAGTGGTGTATTTTGACCCAAAAACTGATATGAAATTGGCTCCTTCTTGTTTCCATCTCTCTAAACAGTCACATGCTAATGTATTAAAACCACCAACTATGAAATTTGTGAGCAAAAGTCAGAACAAACATTTTTAACTCTTTCACCACCATTGACGAGATATCTCGTCAATTAAGAGAAAACGCTTCCCCGCCAATGACGAGATTTTCCGTCTTTCCGCAATACCGCTATTATCCACCAGGTGGCGCCTTTCCGCAACTTTTTAAACCCGGAAGTATTGGCCTATGGCAAGCGGCTGGATGACCGTGTCTGTTTTAAAGATCGCACTGAATGGGATCTCTATGAAAAGTCCGTCAAAAAAATGGAATTATCTCTGCTTTTTGCTTAAAATGTGGTGTTTTTGCAGAAACCTACCCATATTCAAAAGCTGATTACAAAAGAATCACTGAAGGTAGGATGAAACGGGATTTTTGTTTGAAAGCAGAGGGTCTGTTCTTTCATTTGGTATATTGTATGTTTATATATTTAAAGAAGATCATTTTCTGGAAGGCATTAAACTTTGATGAAAACCATGAAAAACGCTGGCGCTGGCTGGCAACTTTTTAAAAAAACGCTGGTGGTGAAAGAGTTAAAAGCTTATCCTCAGACATAATGTTACCTGTTGGAGCCACACCAGGTGATTCTGCAGTTTGCCCTCCTCTAAGAAGGCTCTGAGTTCAGCCGAAATGTTGAGCCACACTCGGGCGTAGTGAGTCACATTCCCCACAAACGCAAATGTTTCATTGGCCTAAAGAGAGCAAGTCGAATAATCCAATCAAAAATCTTTCCAGGTCTCCAAATGACTCTTGTTTAATGTGAATTAAAGAATAATTAATGTAATGTACCATCCACTGATGAGATTGGTCTCATTTACATAATTATCATAACCAAACTACTCCATGACAAACTCACTTGCTAAGCATTATAAGCTAATTGGTCCCCAGGAATGATAAATAGATTTAATATGTCAGAAAAGATTAAGATCAAGTTTTTAAATCAATATTTGAATGCATATTAAAATACTTTCCAAGCGTAATGTGCACAGATAACGAATCTATGGTGCTTTCAAAACATGATGGTGATGTTACTCATAAAGAAGTTTTCAATACACCCCCACTTGCCTTTTGTATGACCTTATCCACCTCTGAACCAATTGGAGAGTACAAGATTTTGGGATTTGTTGTCATGAGATGGACCAATAAACCCAGGTTTCGTTGTTCTTTGCTGGTAAAGCCCAGGGAACTCATATTTCCCTGTTTAAGAGCTTCAGGCTCAATGATCCTAACGAAACAACAAAAGTTTATTAGAAAGAAAAGGCAAAAGAAGGACAATAGCTCCTTTCTCCACACAAACAAACCTGTTATTTCCACACAGAATGGGTTGAAGACCTGCCCACAGCTGAACAAAGGCAGAAAATTGCGATTTGGGATTTTCAGCTTCAGCCCCATTTTCTGCAGTTCCCTCTTTTTCCTCCCCTGGGCTTTCTGTTGTGTTGGGACCCCATGTTGTTGTATTGGAGCTCCAGAAGGTGGTGTTGGCTACAGGAATGGGCTGGTGACCTGCACAAGCCCCTTTAGGGAGAAGTTTGGCCAGGCCTGACAACAGATCCACATCCCGCAGCAGCCTTTCCACATCAGCCAGGTTCTTCAGCAGAGCTCCGAGATGGGACTGATCCAACACACCAGAGATGTTAGACTGCTCAAGACGCAACTGTGACGTAATGGATAAAGCGGAGAAAATAAAGGAAGGTCTGCTAAACTATTTAGTGTAAATTTGCTCTTTTTCTAATGAAGATGAAATGATGCAAGGCACTGTTAGTTAACTAGTTTTACTGTAAAGAAGTTGAAGTGTAGTGTACTATTTAAATATAACATGCTTGACTTGCTGAACTACTTGAACTAGTAGTACTGTAGCTTCCTCAACAATATTGCTATATTTTATTATCAGTACCATTATTGGATATATTTTAGTAATGGAGTGTCTAGTATCTCTACCAGGACTTGCACATACCTGTTCAAAGACTCTCTGTGTATCAATCTGCTCTCTCAGCTCTTCGCTCATCTCCCTAAACCGCTCCGCTCTCTGCTCCGCCCCAACACCACAAAGGGTCATAAGGTAGGCCTGCAAAACTGCCTGTTGTTTATCAGGGACCAATAAGATTTTGCTTAATTCGCTGTTTCCTCCTTCTCCACAAGTGAGCTTTTCAAGCACTGCACCGCTCAGCACAAATCCCTGAAAACAATAACACACATTGAAAAGCAAGCAGATTTGACAGTAAACAAAACAATCGGTTAACCCAACGTCGCCTTCTCCGGGTATTCAAAGAAACAGACCAATGACTTTGCATTTATATTATTTTGCATTATATACGTATGCTGCTGTGGTCACACAAGTCTTTTCGTTCCACTGGTTTCTATTCATACGCATGCGAATGCCGCAGAGCGGAAACAAATTTTGCACTTCAAGTTTGATGAACTCTGACCTGGGAACTCGTATTATGTGTAACCAATAGATGATAGATATCAGGTGGAAGCGAAAAATAGCAGTATTGCATTCTGTACAGTAATAACAAAAGCAACGGTGCAAGCACATCGGTATCCATGATGTGTAAATTAAAAATAACATTTTAGTATGTGATATCATGCATACATATTTTGCATGCCAAAAGTCTAGCTTTCAAATCAAGCGACAAACCAACCTCTATCTCACGCAGGGCTTGAGGATCAAATTTTTGACCCATTCCACCCCCTGCGATTCCCAGTGCCTGGGACAGGACTTTGAGGAGAGCCTGGCGGTAAGCTGTATTAGTGGGGTCTCTCAATGCTTTCTGATTCAGACCACCATCCACACTGTGCAAGCCGCCAAGAATTTGTTTCTGAGCATGAAAGAGGAGAGAAAATAGTGAATAGATTAACTGTGGTGTTCATGTGGCTCAATTTGGTAGACCAACACCAAGATTACAAGTGCAATACTCAATGCAAGGAGAACAAAAACTGACAAAATGTTTGACAAAAGCAAAACAATTGACATTTGAGACATGGCATGAACACCACAATTCAATAGTAGTATTGTCTAATGGCAACAACATAAAAAGCTATATGAAGTCTCAGAGGCAATGCCTGCTTTGTATGCCCTTACACTGTAAAAAATGCTGGGTTACTTCCAACCCAACATTGGGTAAAAAAAGAGACGAACTTAACGTGTTCGCTCTCTTCCATTGGTGAAAAGTGAAGCTGCCAGTGTCCCGATTTGGTGCTGACATCTTGGGTCTTGAGTCTGCGCAGTAGCGATTTCGGGACCAGTCCTGCGCAGTAGTGAGCAGGAAGTAAAGCCGCAAAATCAAGACCCCGCCCTCGCTCTCGCAGAATGTGACACCACCGTTTTTATATCATTAAATAACTAACTAAACACAAACTTATTTTAAAAACAAACAGTTGAATTTACATCAGCGTCATGAAAACTACAGTAAATAGCAGAAACCAGCTTCGGAAAAAAGATAATTAAAGTGTAATTAAATTGTTTTGTTGGTCTCGATTCCCATTGAATAACATGGGGAGGCGGGCTTAATGACCTATACTGGGACCAGTCTCTGGGGGGCGATCGAGACGTTTTGGCTTTACTTTTCAGGGCTTGTGCGGCACGCTTGGTTTTAACCCAAAATGCTTTGATTGTTGGGTCAAATATTTAACATTTTCTGGGTTATTTTAAGCCAACCACATGGTTTGTTTCCATTTTTGACCTTTATTACATTGAAAATAAAGAAAGATAAATACCAAAAGGCATAAATGTAAGTGTAGTTTCTCATAGAGGTTCTAAAACCTCGAGTGAATAATATGAAGGCGTAACTGTGAAATTCAGAATAAAAGTAATGTGACAAGAGGGCAGCACGTCTTCATTCATGATCAGCTGATTAACCAGTCTATGAGGCAGATAACAAATATAAATTGCTGATAGGCTGCTAAATGTCATTTTAAAGTTTGCGCTTTGCAGACAAAAATTTTAAAATGAATTTGTTTAACCAGTTTACCAAAAACTCTCAATGGATCAAACTATGGGAAATCACTAACTAGAGATCAACAGGTCAGCTGGGCATCGACACATTCAGTAAGTCTATGAGGGAAAAATTAACTGAGCCACTGACTTTAAATGGAGAAAATACAATATAAAAACAATGTATCATAAAATCCCAAATCCTTCAGTAGTCTGATTTCCATAAGCACAGCAAACATACACAAAATGATCAACCATATGGGGTCTTAAAGCCCCCCTAACCTAGAAAATACACTTTTTAATGTGTTTCTATCAGAAAATAAGTCATCAGTGTGTGTGTGTGTGTGTGTGCGTGTGTGTGTGTGCGTGTGTGTGTGTGTGTGTGTGTGTGTGTGTGTGTGTGTGTGTGTGTGTGTGTGTGTGTGTGTGATTATACAAATCCGTATATTCTTCTTTGTGCAATCTCCTTTACAAAAAAAGTCACAAAACAGGCTGTTGGGAATCCCCTAGCAATGTGATGTCACATTGATTACACCCCAATCATAACTGCCCACCTTCTACTAAGACAAATGTTTTGATGTAGTCCAAAGCACATGTGTAAGCACTCAACCCCCTACTTTGCATACAGGGAGGCGAACAGAAACTTTCTTTGCAGCCATAAATGGACATGTTCAACATCATATAATTTCAGATCTGTGGTGTATTTTAAAGGGACTGTAAATAGGATTTGAAGTGTTTTATTAATCAAAATTAATGTCTTTATTCATAAATATGTCCTTGTTGGTGTCAAATGACCTCTGCCAGTGATCTGACTTTTCTTTGTAAGCTTAGAATTTCTCCTCTTTACTTACATTGAATGGGTAAGTCCAAGGAGGCTTCCATGTCATTTCACCGTATTGATAAACTATAATAGCAGAGAGGGACAAAAAGCACTACCCTACCAACGCGTTTCCACAACGCGTTTTCATTCAGAACACGTGAACCAGCTGCAACGAACAAGGAGATCAGTGATTACATAATGGCTACCGTAGTTGCAACACGCATATGGAAAGGGGAGGAGCTAGAGAGCACTATTCGTTTGAATGCCAAATACAATTTCACCACTAGATGGGGTAAATCCTACTTATTGTCCCTTTAAGCTGAAACTTTACAGACACATTCTGGGGATACCAGGCGGAAGTATGGTCCATTTTTACGTGTACACGAGGGTCCGTGTACAGCGCGTGATGCAATTTTCGTCATCAGAAGAGTGCCAGATTTTTGAAACCCAGCGTACGTGTAGGTCGCACATGCGCGTACAGGATAATGTAGTACATAGGCTAGGAGATGCGTTGCATTTTGTCGCAATGTGCATGCGTCGAAACCCCTGCGTACATATACGAGTCAAATTAACTACACTCTTAGAACAGATGTGTTGAAAACAACACAATCAGTGTTTGTTTAGGGACAACACACCAAATGCGTTGTCCCAGAACACAAACATCTCTGTGTTATTATTGAAACAACAAATTTTTTTAGGGCCGGGACTCGATTTAAAAAATGTATCTAATTAATTAGAGGCTTTGTAATTAATTAATCGAAATTAATCACATTTTAAAGGAACAGTATGTAAGAAATTTATATCAATTAATCATAAAATGGCCCTGATATATCACTAGACATTAAGAAATTATTTTAATTTCAAAGACTTATATCACTGACAACAGTGGTCTGGCCAGGATATTGTCATTTAAAAAGTGGAGTTGCAGCCCTCAACTGATGTTTATGTTGTCATTTTGTGTATTGACCACTAGTTGTGTGATTGCAGTACCAGTTTTAGCCACAAGTTTTGTGATTGCAATACCAGTTTTGGCCACAATCCTACATACTGTTCCTTTAATCACATATAAATATTTGACCTGAGAACATTGAGAAGTTTTTCACATGGATTTTTACTATACCATGAATGATGACTGAATACATAAGCTTAAGCAACAAAATATTGTTTATTTTTGTTCAACCAAGTCGTTGTACTCGGAGTCGGGCTAATGTCCACGCTGGCTGCTATATGTTTTGCATTGAGATGATACTTGAGGCTCGATGTGCTGCGGTGATATGTGAATTCGTTGTTGCATAGCTTACACACAACCATGCTCTTATCGACGCTTCCATCCATTCGTTTTTTTATAAAAGATATTCCCATCCACGGGGCAAACCAAAGCGATCTCATCAGCTTCTTCGTTCATGTTCACTGTGGTTTGTTGTTGTACTTCTATACTCTTTGTCTGAAGTCATGAACGCTAGTTGGTGCTCCAGTATAATCGGTCCGCCGAAATTCATCCAATGAGAAATGTTCCGCGGGGCAAAAATAAGTGCGATTAAAATGCGTTAAAAATGTTTAATGCGTTATTTTTTGTGTAATTAATTAATCTTAATTAACGCGTTAAAGTCCCGGCCCTAATTTTTTTGCTTTTTATACTTTTAACACAACTTTAAATTTAAATTAACACATAATGTGTTAAAAGCATGACACAAAAAAGGTGTAAAAAATTAAAACATCCTTTCTTAGAGTGTAGGCTTTGCAAGCCTGTGCATTCGACCGTGTGCGTACGTTCGCGTACAAATAAAAAACAAGTATAGTGCCGTTTTACACATACTTAAGGGTCCACGTACAGTGCGTGTGGCGCAAGTTTGTGTACAAGTACAAGTCAAAGAAACTATGCTTTGCGTTGGACCATGCACGTACGTTCCCATACACAAAAAAAGACTATATTAGTTACCTTTTTACTTATTGCTTATAGAACTGCTAATAATCCACTCGTAATCATGCAGTTGTAGCTCACTTGTGTGACCTATCACCTAAAGAAATAGTTCACCTCATATGTGTGTTTCATCCTAACGCACATGATGACTGGACATGAGACACATGAGAGCCGATGAGTGTCTTAGTCACTGGCGTGGTGCCCTGTTGAGTTGCTCAATCATATATGTTTACATTCAAACACGACATCTAACGCTAAATACGCTCAAAATACTAATCGTTTTAACCCACAAATGTATTGTTCCTCATGGAGTCATTTGGATTACTGGATTAATATAAGGATGCGCTTTTTGGAGCTTCAAAACGCAGGCATCATTTAATGCCATTACTAAGCAAGTTGGGACAAGATATTATATAATAGAACTTCAATTGTGTGCGGTTAAAGAAAGGAAGTCTGGATGCACCTAGAATGGAATGAGTGTGAGTAAATTATGGGTTAATTTGAATAATTATCTCATACCGTACCTTGAACTGTACAAATTTCTCTGCAGGACTGTGCTGTCCTTCATCTTTACCTCCTTCCTTTGTTCCAACTTTAGGATCCATTACAAAGATAAGATTATACACCTGAACAGAATACACACACACACGCGCACCGATTTAGAAACTCTTGTCACACTTAAATACTTTAAATAGCCTGAGAACAGTGGAAATGAATCTCCCCAGCAAAATGAATGAAAACTCACAAGATCTCTCTCAGCACTTTTACACTGACTACAGCGTGTTAAACGCGCTATAATGTAGCTTCTCTGCCCTAAAGCATTAGATTCTATCATACATCCTCTCTATGCCATCACTGAGAAGAATCACTAATGGTGCAAAGACTCCAAAGAGGATGAAAGAGAGGCAGGAGGCTCAGAGAAGCTAGCACAAGAGTCATGATCTGACTTCAAAAGTGCTGCTGTCTGACCTGGGTTGGAGGTGAAGGAAGTTCGAGATGAGTGTGGAAGACAAACCTCTTTTAGATTGATAGGGGAGGAAAGCAGCAGGCTGGCAGTGTCGTTGGGCAGTGAAAGGTTTCGGATGAGAAACTGCCGGAATGACGACTGGTTCCTGAGGACGCTTCCGACAGTGAAACCTAAAGCAGACACGCATGCAAACAGTTTAAGTGCGTTCAATTAGTGGATCTAGTGTTGTGTAGGTACTTGTTTCTTAACATTGTAACATACATACAGCGGGTAAAATAAGTAATGAACACGTCACCAATTTTCACAGTTAACATAATTTTCTATAGGTGTTACTGACATGAAATTGACGCCTCCTGTATGTAAAAACTTGTTGCATGCATTGCTCAGGTGTGATTTTGACCCATTCTTCCGCACAGTCAGTCTTCAAATCTAAATGTCCAAATATTTAAAATCAGATATCATTCAATTTAAAGTGAAACAATTTCCTTTAACAAGTCTCGGGAAGTTTGACACATTTGGGGTGTCCTAACCACTTAACATTGTGAGGATATTGAGAAATATGTGATGAAACAAATACTTTCCAAAGTTTGCACATTAAAGTTACTTAAAATATGCATTAATGGTGACAGCCCTGATACGAAAATAACGTGTCTATAAGAGATGTTTTAATTTTGTAAAATGAAAGTAACTTCATATAGCACATCGCATACTACTGCTTTACTATGACGAATTGCTATAGGCTATGGTTTTCCTTACTTTGTAAATCACTTTGGATAAAAACATCTAAATGCTTAAATGTAAATATGAAAGTATAAAATTGTACACATTTTAGATTAAATTGAGTAAAATTTTGACTTGACACTTATATTTTTATTGAAATGTAATGTCTCTCTACCGCCGTACACCACTCGTTACCTACACTCTTAGAAAGGATTTACACATCTTTGCTAAGCTTTTAACACATTATGTGTCATTTTGTATTGATTTTGTGGTCAAATATAACACAAGTTGTGTTAAAAGTAACACAAAATGTGTTGTTTCAATAATAACACAGAGATGGGTGTGTCACATTTAGTGTGTCGTCCCAGAATCAACACTAATGTGTTGTTGTTAACACATTCATTCGAACTGTGGGTTCACACCAGACGCGAATTCAACGATTTGCATGAGTAGATTACATACAAAATCAATGCAAAGACGCGATCAGATGGGTCCTCACGCGGGATGATTCGAATGACGCAAATTGGGCGCTGCGATTGCCGCGAAAACACACGCTATTCGCCTCAAACGAGTCTTTACGAAAAATTCACATGACTCAAAGTTAAATCCCGCGAGTAATCTAGAGCGAGCAACGCGATGCTACGCGTTTGGTATGTACGTAGCATAAGAGTGTATCAGCATAACTTCCTCTGCACGACTTTCTTCAAATTTTTTTGTTGACAAAATAATTAATTCAAAACTTCTGCCGTGTAATAAATTGTGTAAAAACACATTTGAGATGTGTGTGTGCTCTGGTCAAGTTTGGTGTGTTTATACGAGTGTTTTCTAACCACGGCTGGTGTTGTAGCGACTCTCTAAAGGTCCGTGTGCCGAGCTCAGACTCTCCAGGTGCTGTTGCAGTGACTCCAGTTCTTCTCCCAGACTCGGCCTGTCTGATGTAAACAAGTGATTTTGCTCCACAACCTCACTGATCCTCTCCAACAACTGAGTCACACTGACAAACCGCAGAGATAAAGAGATCAGAGAAGTTTGGTGACAGAACAAGTGGAGTTTAAGAAAAAACTGATCATTCAGAAATATATTTGAAAAGTGGAGTCAATGTTTACCCTACAGTCGGTAAATAACTCACAATATGCTTGGAGCTTCATAGATATTCTGTGTGACTTGATTACGTTCAGGGCATTTAGACATACATTTACAGTTAAAGGATTAGCCCATTTTCTTAAAAGAAAAATCCAGATAATTTACTCACCACCATGTCATCCAAAATGTTGATGTCATTCTTTGATCAGTCGAGAAGAAATAATGTTTTTTGAGGAAAACATTGCAGGATTTTTCTAATTTTAATGGACTTTAATAGAGCCCAACATTTAATACTTAACTCAACACTTAACGTTTTTTTTCAACGGAGTTTCAAAGGACTATAAACGATCCCAAACGAGGCATAAGGGTCTTTTCTAGCAAAACGATTGTCATTTTTGACAAAAAAATAAAAAATATACACTTTTAAAGCACAACTTCTCGTCATGTAGATTCGGTCGCGATGCGCCAGCTGACCCCACGCAATACGTCATGACGTCAAGAGGTCACAGAGGACGAACGCGAAACTCCGCCCCAGTGTTTACACTGAACGGTCTTTAAAAAAAAAGACCGTTCCTACGTTGTTGTATGTCAACTGATACTAATTAATGAAAAAGAATTGGAAAAACAAATTCCAAGTCCAGGCACTCACCTGATACTAATTAATGTCTTTGTGTCAGTTTATTGTTTACAATGGTCCGCAAATGTGCGTTTTATATATGTAACACGTGACCTCCCTACGTCACTACGCATTTACGTTAGGTCGCGCTGGACTTGACCTAGACGAAAAGTTGTGGTTTAAAAGAGCATTTTTTTTTTTCTTGTCAAAAATGACAATCGTATTGCTAAATAAGACCCTTATGCCTCGTTTGGGATCGTTTAGAGTCCTTTGAAACTCCGTTGAAAAAAACTGTTAAGTGTTGAGTTAAGTAATAAATGTTGGGCTCTATTAAAGTCCATTAAAATGAGAAAAATCCTGCAATGTTTTCCTCAAAAAACATAATTTCTTCTGGACTGAACAAAGAAAGACATCAACATTTTGGATGACATGGTGGTGAGTAAATTATCTGGATTTTTCTTTTAAGAAAATGGAATATTCCTTTAATGCATGTTTGATTTATTTAATTACAATGAATAAAAGTGGGGGAGATTCACCACAAACCAGCCAAGCACTGAGATAAAATGTATTACACAATCTACTCGCTCATATGATCAGTATTACAGGTGGTAATGATGACTGCTGTTCACACCTAAAGAGCAAGCTGCCTCGTGAGAGAACACAATCCATTATAGCTGTCTTAGTCATACAGAAACACAGAGAGAAACAAATCCAGAAACAGCACGTAGGTAGTCAATTTTCTGACTCACGTGGAGTTTTTATATTGGAGGAAGCCAAACTCGTCCCTCTGACCATCCGGACACAGCGACTGCATGATGGGAATGATGCCCGCCGAGGTGAGAGGAGCTGCGCTGTAGAAGGCTGGATAGAGGCAGGAAAAACAGACCACCAGGATGGAGGGAGGGGGAAGGATGGAGGTGATAGAGTTGAAATGCAGTATTTTAATGAGATTTAAATGTTTTGACATCAGTTTTGACGAGAGGGCAGATTTTCAGGTGTAGGTGTGGATGGAGATGAATATTTATGGCCAGGGATGTAATTGAGCAATGGAATATATAATGAGGGTGATATTTCCGGACGACCGGAATGATAGATGATTTTGGAAGAGATTAGAACACAGGGAAAGAGAAAGGAGGCAGTCGTCACATATCAGAGCAAACAGAGTCAAAGAGGGTTTCAGATGTCAGATTGGTTCGATAAACTCCTAAGTGGCCTTTAGATTGACTTCATCTCTCTCTCTCTATTTCACACACATAGGTTAACTTGACAAACTGTCACAGAAACAGAGAAATCCGCATCACTGGGTTGCACAGCTTTTCTACACTCATATGATAAAGAACACAGTATAAATATGATTCACTTCCTCACGACAACATGCTTCGGTTCACACTCGATCTGGATTCAAATATCAATGGGGGTTAATAATAATGCATTATGCGTAAAGTGTGCCTGCTGTTGCATGTTGAAAAGCAACATTTTCATGTCCCTCATTGCATTTCTGAAGTAGCTTTTTATGTTCCCTTATGAAGATTAACTTGGAATTATTAACTTGTATTATAACAATGTATTGATTACCATTGGCAAAACCATGGTTTTACTACAGTAACCATGGTATAACCATGATTTTTTTCAGCAAACTCATGGTTATTTTGTAGTAAACATGGTTTAGTAACCATGATTTCATAAGGTTGTTTACTAACATCTTAACATCCTTTAAACAAGATAAATTTCATTGAGAAGCAAAAAGATAATTTTAGCTACTTTTAACAAATTATGCGTTTTATCCTCCTTGAATAATTTTAGTGTGTTTTTTATGTTTTGTTGTATATTGTATATTCTTGTTATTTGTTGCTGCTTTTCTTGGCCAGGTCACTCTATTAAAAGAGATTTTAATCTCAATAAGTTTTTTGACCTGGTTAAAAGAACAGAAGATAAAAAGGCTGCTTTCTACAGAATTTACCGTGAAAGTTTATTTACTTATGCTGGTTACACACCAAAAGATTTTTTACATCTTATAAGATTTTCAAAATGTGAAACCACAAACACGAGGATGAAAAATCCTAACCATTTTGTTCCTATAGTGTGTGGTGTGCCATGATGTGTCAAAGACAGCACACCAAACATGAACAGATTTTCAACCAAAGTGTCTCGACTGGTACACAGGAAATCTCGCAAAATCTTGCGAGACTTCAGAATAAGTATGGCGGACGATATGCAGGAAGAAATTTCAATGATAGTGTTTGGAATGATTTCACAGAAAATTTAAGGAAAAAAGAAAAGGGTTTGGGTGAAGTCGAGGAGACATCGGGAACATGGTCTGTACAAGTTCACTTTGCATCAACTTCACTCTGCTCCGTCTTCGTCTTCCATCATCTCGCTTTCTGATTGGATATTGTTTCGTTTAAAGTGATAATCTCAAGAGCGTGCGTGCGTTGGACATCGGGGTTCCCCCCACACATCAGGATTTCTGATTGTAAATATTAAACATGTTTAATATTTACGATTCGCGATCGGGCGGCTCCAATGTTTTTCCGATCAGGTTCGGACCAGGCCCGGCTCCAGATATGAGATGAAAGTTGGGCCAAGTGATATTCCAGGTGGGCCGTGAGATTGGGGGGGATCTTTAGTGCTTAAATCTCACATGTCTACAGTTTTAATATTATGTATTTAAGACAATTGTTAGGATTGTTTGTTATTGTTGTGTTTTAACATGTTTATTTTTACATTCTCTCTTTTTGCATTTGTAATTTTTTTTACCCCTTGTATTAGGATCTTGTATTAATTAAGTAACTTTAGATTTGATAAAAAGGGGCAGTTCTTTAAAATAACTATTTACATCAACTAAAACAAACGTGTTACTTGAATAAAGCTTGAACTGTAAGAATTGAGTTTATTCTTGTAATTTTTTGTTAAAAAGAGGCAGTTCTTTTAAAATAACTATTTACATCAACTAAAACAAACTTGTTACAACCTAAACATGTTAATATTATCTGAAATGTTGTTTTTCTAAAGAATTATTCTCATGTCTGTTAATATAGTATAACATAACAGACTATAGGCCAAAAGATTGGCTGTTATGTGGTTGGGGACCAGGGTGGGCCAAGCCTCTGATTGGGTGGGCCAGGCCCACCCTGGACCCCGGGCCTGGTTCGGACACTCCTAACATACCTCACACGAAGGGAAAATCTGATAAGATGATCTGTAAAACCATCAAGATAATCGGGACATAGCTAGGATTGTCGGAAGGGGGGAAGTCGGCCCAAAATCAGCCCGATTATCTTTTGGTGTGTACCCAGCATTAACACCACAGGTAATTTTTCTTATTGTTTTTAGCATAAAACCTCATTATATTTTGTAAAATGTATGCTCTTTGAAGAATAAAAGCCATTTTATGGTAAATTAATTCAAGAGAAATACTTTCTAGGCATAATTATATGCAGTTTCCCTTCTCAAGTAAATCTTGTCTTGGGGTTATTTCTATATCCCACAGGGAATTATGTGAAAGCATGTTTTGCATAATTCCCTGTAACAGGTTAACTAGGGCACAACAAACTAATTCAGATCCGAATGCTTCTCAAATCCAGTTTACTCCCACGTAACAGCCGTGATTCTCTGATAAAACCTTCCCTTTCTCCTTTCTCACTGCACTACACTGAACCTGTAATGGCTAATTCAGGCCTATAATTGTGGCTAACTTAATAAAGCTTTAATTAATGAATGGCTTTGAAAAATGCGATCACCCAGTCAATTCAATTTTGCCTCTCTGTCAGATTTCAGCTTAGCCCCTTGCATTTTGGCACCCCTGCCTGAAATGCAAACACGGGCAGCTGGCACTTACAGAGGGATATAGAAGGTTACTTAATGGTAAGTGCTGACTCCATTTCCACCCCTAAGCATTTTGTCACTGCGGCTTGTGGCCTGTGGAGTTGGCATCCTCTCCCAGTGCTGTCCGCTCCAAAAAAAGAGCCCGTCACAGCCACACCACAACAATTTTTTTCTCAGAAGTAGCAGCATTTGCTAAACGGCACTCACTATCAACACCTGTGGACACGGCAAAAAATCTCCCTCGATTGACGCGAACACTGAGACGTGTCATATTTCTGCTGTTCCGGTGACAGGTTATCTAGCTGCGTTTATTGCCTCGGTTTCCTACGCTCTTATATCTGACATATGTCCCCTCTCTGCAAAAACACAGCTGAGGATTAAAAGAGCAAAGATCAGTCAGGGAAAATAACCTGATGACTCAGTAAGTACATGAATTTAGTGAGGGGGGTATATGTGTGTGTGTCTCTGTGAGTGTCAGATTATTACAACCATAGTTGTGTTATTATCACAGGGGGTTTAAATGATGGATTGTGGGTTGTGTTAGTGTTTACATAGAAATATGGGGTCTGACAACCTCTACATGTTGTGTAAAGACACCTGTGTTTGTGGTGTTTGTTTGTGCTTACATACAGTAGCTACGCTGACAAAAAAAATGGTCAAAGTATGTACCTCAGCGATCACTGGAACTGTCCCCTTTCAAAAAATACAGAAAGAGTTCATACAAGTATCTTGGAGGTACATATTGGTACCAAAGAGTGCATATTAGTACATCAAAGATAATGTTTTAAAGATACATACTACTAATGTATACATATAGGTACCTAATTGTAAATACTGTAGTAAAACCTCTTTAAAGGATTATGTACATATTTTGACCATTTTGTATGTCCCCATTTAGATTGCCAGGTTTGTGTATCGTTTTGGGTGTACGTGCGAGTACAGTTTTTGATGATGACCTCACAGATATAGCAAACCTTTGTGTGCGTGTATATGATCAGCTCTAGTAAGCACACAGATTACAGTAGTCAAATGCAACCAGATCTCTTAAACAGTGGCAAATTTAGGCATGGACTAAATTCAATAACTAAAACTAAAACTTCAATAAATAAAGCAAATAATTTTTCATATGTGGTGGAATATAAAGCTGCAAGTTGGCATAAAAAAGCTTTGGTGTGCAAGCCCCCTAACTCTGCATCACGGAATTCAAGAAAAGTCAGAGTTTAGGGATTTTATGGAGCTTTTCCATTGGATAGTACGACCCAATTAGGTACCACGTGGCTGGGCTCATATTGTTTTACTTTGGCTCGGTTTGCTTTCCACTGAAGTTTAGTGCCTCTTCAGAGTGGGTGGGATTATAGACTTAAAGGCAGGATAGGCAGGAATTATCTAAAAAAAATTTTTACAAATTTGTTTAAACTGTCTTTATATAACAATACATAATTAAAATGTAAGTACTCTGAAAAAGGGAGTATAAAACTCGAGTGTCTGTAGACCTCTCACCACTGTTTTAAACACAGCTCATTATTTCCATTCGGGACGAAACAAATGATTGGCTTGCGCGACTATCACTCTCTCTCGCGACCACGGCACCACCCCTGTTGCTATGGGATCTCCCCACACATGCGCACACCCGATTGATTTGAACGTGCACGAGGCACTCTAGGAAGAGCAAAAGTATGGCAGAGAAAGTGCATTCAGAACTCACAGTACCTGCATAGGCAGTCAGCGAAGGCAAACAAGGCAAACAAAGGAATAAACGAAGCAATCAAACGAGAGTAAATATCGCGTGGCTTTTCCTCGAGTCGACAATGCGGTAGCGGTATTGTCTCCGGAGTGTAGTCCTCATCAGAGTCAACAATGCTTTCATCACGGAAACTCTTCCATGCAAAACACTGGCTTAATAGTGAGTACTAAAAGCCATCCTATTTGATTATATTCATAGTGATAAAGTTAGGTGTATTATTACATGTGATTGTGACATGATGTTACTAAATGCACTGCGCTCTGGTCAGCGTCGCGCATTCATGTGTTTTGGGGGCGTGGCTTTAGAAGAAACCCAGAAGGGAAGGGGTGGAGTGAATGGAAAAATAAGCTGTGTTTAAAACAGTGGTGAGAGGTCTACAGACACGCGATTTTTTTACTCTCTTTTTCAGAGTACTTACATTTTACTTATGTATTGGTATATAAAGACAGTTTAAACAAATTTGTAAAAAAGTTTTTTTTAGATAATTCCTGCCTATCCTGCCTTTAAGGGGGTCGCACACCAGACGCGCAGCTCAGCGCCGCACCGAGTTACGTCTAAGACAACTTGGAGGTATCGTACACCAGAAGTGCAAATTAAATAGTGCAAGCTTAGTCAGATAGCATAACCTTAAAAATTCTAAATTTACGTTAGCAGCCAATGTTAAACGTTATTGATTTGGGACAAATATGGTGTTATTTAATGTGTGAGTGGCGCGACAGGGATTTGAGCAACTTCCTGAGTCGTAGCTGGGCGCCGCGGACAGGCATGGATAGAAAACAATGTGTTAAATTATTTTAGAATGGCGTGGCGCTGAGCTGTGCGATCCCCTTTATCGTTGCAGCCTCTACTGCTATGACATCATCGTAAAAACGTGATACAAACAAACGCTTAACACGGGAGCAACAGAGCATACTGATGGAATGGTGTTCCTCCAAATGTGGATATTTCGTACCACTAAAACGGAGTTTGGGAACTTGTACAATAAAGCGCAGATGACGAGATCACTTGGTGTGCTCGATGGCACGCGAAAGTAAGCTAATCTTGCATTTAGCAATTAGGCTGATAGTGACGATTCTCTCCAACCAATCAGTGATCTGCAGTATTACATGTCACGTTTTAGTATCAGTATGGCTCGCTTGAAACCTCCACCGGGTGGTATTAAAAAGTATCTGGTACTAGGTACTGGACACAGTGGAATCACCCCCAAAAGTGAGCTGTACTGAACTGTACCGGGCTGTACTACCCAATGGAAAAGCGCCATTAGTGAAACACAGTTTATTGTGTGTGCTACTAGTTTGAATTGCTTTTTGTGTTTTTAAAAATATCTATAAAGGCAAGTTGCAAGTGCAGAATATTTTTTTCTGGTGAGTGGAGAAGCGATGGGGGATAATTTAGATGGGGTTAGAGGGTGCTAAAGGAGGGGTTCGCCCAGGGCACCACACAAGCTAGAACCTCCACTGCTTGTTAACATTTGACAGTCAACAATGACAAATACACAACACAAAACACATTAAAGTTCACGGCAAAACACACACACACACAATTAGAGGACAAAGTTAAACAATCCCATTAAGCCTAAAGACTTAAGCATCCAGCCACACAAAAAACAAATGATGTTTTGACTTACACACTGGTCCAGCATGCAGTAAACATGCACCGTGAGAAAGAGAGGATAAAAGAAAGAATGACAGAGGGAGAGATAAAAAGAAAAGGACAGATGACAGAGAGAAGCAAAAATAAAAGAAATATGGTGTGATTTTAACATAAGAAATAACACAGATATCGTGATGACATACAAATGATGGTGTTTCTGTGAAAAAAGTAAAACACTAAATGGTTAACAACCTTTGCAATCCGTGGCAGATTAGCAAAGTTGTACGATGCATACACATTAAAATGCGAAAAACATGATCATATACCATGAACAACACTTAAAGATACAGTTCGCCAAAAATATATTACAGTCAGTGGAACTACTGTATACAAGAACCCCTGGTGTCAACTGAATGTCTTCTTAACACTGGGGGGCGATAAAGAGCTGGCCTGGGGTAAGAGCCACCCTACATTTCTTTATCTTCTCCTCCTTAATCTTCTGTCTTGAACCTTACCTTCTTTCACAGGTATGGCCGGCTTCTTCTGCCGCAAGCCCAGAAGAATGAAGAAGAGCACCAGGGGGATGAAGATCTCGAACGCAAGCACCCACTGCAGAGATAAACAAAGAAACGTACAGAGAAAGTGGTTATGAAAACAGCAACTACAATGAACTTACAGTTACGTCACTGGGTGGTGGTTATATTTATAGCAAGAGTTGAGTCACTACAGCTGGTGTGAATCTTTTTGGTCTGTAATCTTTATATAGTAGCACACGCTCCAACTGATTGAATTCAGTGTCAGGAATCGATCCAGTAAATAATGGACCGACCATTTATCTGCTTCTTCCGTTTGCTTAACATGCAATATTTGCTGTGGGGCTGGCCAATATACCTGCCAACCTGTTCCAACAACTAATAAAAGAGGTGGAGGAGAAATGAAGGATATTGCACATGCCAGGAAGGAAGACACAGGCCATTTGTAGATAAGGAATGAAAGATATTGGGACGCTCAATCAACATGGCAGCTGAACAAATAAATAAGAGCTGAACAAATCAATATATCATCCCACACAGTTAAAGTAGCCAAACATCTTTCTGACAGAGAGATTTTTTGCTGATTTAACATTATAAGATTTTTTTTACAGTTACAGGGATTATGATATTTTTCCATGTGAAAGTGAAAAGGTGAAAGTGACAGGCTTGTCAAGTATGCAATGCATACTCGAAATGTGACCCCTGCATTTAACCCATCCCAGTCGTGAACACACACACTCCCAGAGCATAAAGCTTTGGATTCATACATTTTTTTTACTTGTGTGACTACACCGTATGCAACATGCAGAACCGAAAGTGATTTCAGTGGATTCCAATCTAAACACTGTGTTAGGGTGAAAATTATAATCCATCTTTTGTTTAACTTTATCAGTAACACTTGAATCCTTTATAAACAACTGATTACTAATAACAAGTAATAAATTATAATTTGAATATTTATAAGTTATTATTTTTAATCTTGCCTCCAAATGTTTATTCATTTTCATTTATTTATTTATTCCACTATGGTTAATATTAGAATGAAGGCTCTTGCGCTGGAATGAGCTTATCTCCCATGTTGGCACGGATTTACGATTAAACTGAAATTTCATAACTACTGCCACTAGGGGGCGATCTCCGACAGTTGTGTTCAAATGTTTTTTACAATGGAAAGGTCGGCTTAAAGGTTATGGCACGCAAAAAAATAATCTAGAGATGAATTTGAGGTGAATTTGTCAATCCAAGGTAAAGTCCTGATCGTCTTGGTGGTTGTACTGATTATTAGTGATCGACCGCTGCTGATTTGGATGCTTATGTGCCCAATAACCGATAGGCTGAAACAATTTCTATTTACTGTTATACTTCTGAACAACTGAACAAACCCTTAATAACAACAATCACTCCCTCGCCCTTTTCATACAAAGTTATAAATAGAGCGGTCTGAAAAAGTAAAGAATATTTTGCTGAATAATATTAATTTGCTGAATAATATTGCTGGAATAATACATTGTCAGGAAAGTAACAAACAAAACAGCTTATACAGCAATGCATTTCTTAACTGGTATTTTATGTCAGAATAATTAAGATTTTGAAAGTGCAGTTTCTAAGCTTTCCAACGATGTGTAACACATGGAAATCTGATAAGATTTGGAGAAGTTGTGGCCATTTGAATATAGGAACTCAGAAATACTCAAACCGAGAAAATCGAGACAAAAGGGACTCTTCTTTCCAACTGGGGGAGACAATAGGGCTAATTTACATCTCATTTAGCTAAGCCATACCCCATGTAAAGCCGTTTTGAGATACAGATGTTCTAGAATCATATATGTAGTATTTTATGACAGAAGTCTAAATGACAACATGCTAAAATAAACATGAGTCTTTTTACCTTTGTGGGGAACACAAGTCGTTTCCAGTCTGTTTCAGATTATCCAATGACCATTTTTGTCCACAAATGTGTATAATCCGTGAAATATAGATGTATAGTCTATTGTTTACATCAGATTACGCATGAACGTCTGGTAATACAATATAATATACAATCTGAGGACTATTTACATCATAACATGTACGGGTATATGAGATTACACTCCGTTAAACACATGAACTCGCCTTCAAATTTTTTATTTAAAATAGGGAGGTAGTATAATAGATAATCCAAACAGCGCCGTCGAAAACGTGACGTCCTTTAGAGATGTTACCAATTGCTCGCTCGTTCCTCCATCAGCCAATGACATCATGGAGAATATTGATAGACAAAACATGTAGCCAATTATATAAAGAATACAACGATCTTTGTGTAACTTCTATGTGTTTGGACTCATGCTGCGCTGCAAGAACTGACAAAGAGATGACGACAAAGTACCGCGAAAGTACTTTGACGTCAACCGACTGCGGCGCCGCATAAAGTCAGTGATGCGGCTGACGTACGATGCGGCTGACTGTTATTTGTTCTGCCCCAGCTTCTTTTATTTTTCTTTTGTTTTGTGCGCCCGAGCTTTACAGTCTGGGGAGACGCACGCTATAAGTTTGAAAAAAAAAAACTTAGCAAACATGTCTAAATGAACAGGGCAGCCACGTCACTGCATTCGCGTGACTTCACGCTCAAGCCGGAAGTGAAGACAATGCTGAATAAAGTCGTAGTTCTTGCTATTTTTGGACAAAACTGTATTTTCGATGCTTCAACACATTCTTACTGACCCACTGATGTCACATGGACTACTTTGATGATGTTTTTATTACCTTTCTGGACATGGAAACCATACATAGATTTTCAATGAAGGTTAAAACATCTTAAACTGTGTTCCGAAGATGAACGGAGGTCTTCTGAGTTTAGAACAACATAAGGGTAAGTCATTAATTACATTATTTTCATTTTTGGGCGAACTATCCTTATTTTGTAGTAACGCTGTTCCCTTTGGGGGCGGAGGCGAAAACACAAGCTTATCCAGTATGTAAATATACACACAGACAATGACGCCCCCCGCTGCACGCTAGAATCTCTGGAAAAACAAGCCTATTTTAACCGCAAAATGTACGCTTTTAAATATAAAAAAACCTGCTATCTCAAACATGGAGAGGCTTCTTCGTGATCTCAACTAACAGATTCTGCAATAAAACAAAAATCACAAATTTTGAAAAAAAAACTTTGTTTCTCATTTTCTCGCAACTTGTGCTGCCGACATATGTCACTGGTTCCCGTGACGGGTCACATATGTTAAATCGTGAATCGGACAATAGGTTCTCTTTAATTTAACTTGACTGTTACCAATCCGGTGAGTGAACATGAACGTGATTTTACGAGGCTAATGATGAGCATAAATAACAGAAAAACTAATTTAATTCAGCGTTATTTATTTCCCACAAGCATTAATTTATGTAAAGTTCATGTAAAGCAACATCGTAATTGGGACAGGATTTAATGGATCAGTCTAAGTGACTTTGTGAGTTCCTCTCTATTTCCTAGCCAAGCTGCATACATTGCATATCAGGCATTTATAAATTCATTTATCGTTCAATCCGATATTACAAAACCAGCACCCAATAATGGGAAAATGCTAAATATCGGAAAACAGATATATCGGTCGATCTCTAACGATAATCTTATCCAGGTTTTTTTTGTAGTGTGTAAAGAGTTAATCTGCTCGAAAGCTCATCAGGGCTGCTACGATCAATAATGTTGATCAGAATTGACAATCAGAAATTCTGTTGTGTGTGGGGAACCCTGAGGACAAACCGCATGCACGTACACTGTAGATTGTCATGTAGAATGAAATGATAGACAGTCAGAAAGCCAGCTGATTAAAGATGAAAGCTTAACAACCCCAGTCATGGCACAACAAGCACAGTCCAAAGTGAGATTACATGACAAATGTAAAAAGCAATTCACAGTATTAATGCAATTTTTTCATGCCTGTTGTCTGCCATGTTTGTTTACTAGTAAGTTACATTTGACCGCAAGAGACTGTGAGATTTCCTGTGTTCTTAGGCGAGACTCGTGTTGTTTGTGAAAAAAAAGTGTTGGTGTATGTGTGGTGCTTTCTTAGCATGTTTGTGGTCTCTCACATTTAAAAAATCTGATCGTTTAATGAGGCCCAGCCTTAACAGATCTTAGAAGATATTTACTTTTCACCTTACATTTTCACAGGTACAGTACTCAACAACTTTTAGTTTCGTACCAAAACCTGAGTTGGCCTTTCAAATACCTAGGACCACTTAAATTGTCTTTTTTCCTTCTTTTTTGAGGACATAGGGTACAGTTTTAGCTACACCTGTAGAGGACTAAATCTTTGAAACACTAACAGATGAAAGCATGTGCATGCAAATACACACACACACCTCCACAGCAGGTGGTTGGGAAGAGATGTCAAATGCTCTCAGGCACGTTGTTTGAAGTATGCAAAGTACAGCAGAAAATCTGCATCACTTGACATCTCATCCTGCATTGTTCATCTCTCTCTCTCTCGCTCTCTCTCGCTCTCTCTCTCTCTCAGCAGGGGGATTGTTTTTGGATGGATCTGAACTGATCTGTCTGAAAAATAAGCTGATGGATGAGGCGTAGACCGTGATTAGAAAACCCACTGACTGTACTGCCAACATTTCTATTTATAGCTAAACTAAGATCAGCTTTTTCCATACAAATGCACGTGGTTGCTGTCTTTGTGTGGCAGAAAGACTGATCTCACATCAGCGTCTAAATGCACTGTGTCTTACTGACCACAATGTGTCTTTCACAACAGCACAACATTACCACAAACCCAACACACCCGTCCCTGTTTATCTCTCGGCTGTGTCGACAAGTGACAACAGAAGTTGAAGAGGTTTTTCTCTGTCTGTTAAACACTCTACACATCTCGGCCTCTAAAGAGCACGAGAAACAACAAGCTCCTTTTACATGCATCTAACAATGCACAAAGGCGCAGTTGACGCGCAACACAAAGCTTCAGTTACGAGACCCAAATATCTGCACAGACAAGGCAAAAAACCCTGTCTGTCTTTATAAAAGTCCTATGGCTTATTGATTTCAAGCCTTCAAGAAGAGGCAAAGAGAACCATTGGATTTGAATATTAAACAGGATACTTTGCTCTCAGTGACTAATTTGTATGTTGAAGGCCGAGCTTTAATTATTTATGGAGCCATTGTGCCCATCAACGTAACCTAGCCATCTAAACATAGCAAAATACATCAGGCCTCAACAATTTGGTCAGTAATACAAATGCTACCCGGCTTTTATATTTTCATTGGCCCTAAAATAAATACATTTTCTTTTGGAATAAAAATGGTTCAGGGGATATCTTTTATAAACCTGCATACTGAGCTGTAGCCTCATTATTATCTAAATCTACAGTCCTTTCTCTGCCTGTTTTTCCCAGATGGCTTTTAATAATGGAGCCTGTATAACCAAATGAAACCCACATGGACATTTATCATTGATAATAAACAAGTGTTGAATGCAAACAGACTCCACAGTCCCCTGGGACACATGGAGTTGTTTTGAGCATTTTATTAAATTTTTGTATTCGTCCTAGTGAAAATAAAACACAATGCTGCACATAATCTAGAGAGAGGAAGCAATGCACTTATTCACTTCACTTTTATATCATAATACCTTCTCAACTGTGATAAAATCATTGATACACACAGACTCAAGTGGCCTATTGCTTTTATAAAATGCAAGAAACAGAAATATGAAAAAACATAAATTTTTAACCCTAAATAAATAATATAGTTTATAATCTAAACGAAGGCCTATTTACGTTCATATAGAACACTCAAAAAAATTAGTTTGTTCATTTAACTTAATTAAATTAAGGAAACTTTTCCACAAAATTAGTTTAATAAGAACAAAAAAAACTTAATAATTAAATTTGTAACAAAATACATTTTTTGGTCATGAAAATATCTTGTTCAATAAACTTAGTTCAATTAAGAGAAACTTTTCCACGCAATTAGTTTTGGTCTGTTCAACAAAGACAAAACAAGTTAATTCAAATAAAAAATATCTTGTTAAACTAATTGTCAGTTTCTAAATCATACTAATTAGCATAAGCACATTTTAGCATGCTAATAATAATAACATATGATACATTGGATGAGCATGTGAGAAGAGACTAATCTCCAGACAGCCATTAACACATTTAGTGCTCATTGAGAGAAATCCGTCACATTCACTAAACCACAAGCGCCACTTTCTGCACAATGGTAACCAAACAATTTAAAAAATATATAAAACAAACTCTTCTAAATCAATAAGATAAACAAGCATTAAACACTATAATGTCTTTCTCTTCATCTCAAGGTCAAGGTCTCTTTATTTGTAGCCGAAGGTAAATTTGTTGCGCAGACCGGACATTCAGCAATTCATCCTTAAAAACAATTCATAAGACATAATAACATACAATAACAATAAAATATTACAATATGTAAAAAGGTCATGACAATTTGCTTCTGCGCACACCCTCAACACCCAACTAAAATATATAAAATAACCATTAAAAAATGCATAAAATAACAATTGCAGTTGCATCCAAAGCATACTGGGAATAATTGTATTAGCAACAAAGATTATAAATGTGGTAACAATATAAAATTATTAAGTTAATATATTTTTTAAAGAATTTAAGTGATATCATGATAAAATTAAGTTGAGACAAAAAATAAAAAAAATGTGTATTAACTTGTTTTATTTAAAGAAATTGGACAGGTGCAAAAATATTTTCTTTGAGTGAATCTGCACTGGCAGGTGTGTGTTTATACTTATTTTACAACAGCTTCTATTAATCATAACCATCAATCTCATTAATATTGTTTTATTCATCTGTATCTCCAAGAGCCAAGGCTATACAAATCCAACTATTGAAAGGTTGAAACAAATAAATCTGAACTGGTTTAAAATGAGTCAAAGGCATGTGTGTTGAATTGTGCTTCATCTAAAAGGTGCAGTAATGCAAGTGAGACTGCTAGGGATTTAGGGAATGGATCAGTGGTCATTTATACTGGATTGATAACCCATCCCCACCTCTGTTAATACCCAGCCGCTCCAGGCTGTAGACATATTTCTCCTGAGATACAGTATACCAGAAAATTGTATTACCGAACAGCAGCAGGATTATTCAGAAACGGTTTCACCCTTGCACACTCTAAAAATAGCTGGGTTATTTTGAACCCATGTTGGGTAAATATTGGACAGAACACATAGCTGGGTTAAAATGTATCCAATGCCTGGTTGTTTTAACCATAGACTGTAAAAAAAATGGACGTTGTGTCCGTGACGTCACCCATAGGTTTCGGAAGATCGTTTTGGAAGCTTAAAGTAGGTGGTGCCTGCTATCGCCATATTGGCCGCGCGGTCACCGCGCATCACTCGTGGATATCCGAAAATGGGTAAAGAGGCGGGACGTGGGTGAAGCGGAGGTGACTGGTTGCTGTAACCACGCCCACCTAGCTCGACTCTAGTGACGGCAGTGACTGTTTAACCGTCACTCAAGTGGCCACCCCCTTAATTCTGCAGAACTTTAAGGCTTAATATCATGTAAACGGATAAGTTAAAAAAAAATAATTCACCCCCCACAGTTGTAATGAAGGGCAAAATTAGCTATACAGACAAAAAACACTTTTTGTACCAGGCTGTAAACATATTTTCTACCGTAAAGTTGGACAATTTAACATGGAGGTCTATGGGAATTGACTCCCTTTTTGGAGCCTGCCTCTAGCGGCGAGTCGATGAATTGCAGTTTTTAATCGCTTCCATATTGGCTTCATCAGAGATATCGGAAGGTTGCCTCTCGGTTTTAACTCAACTGCTGGGTTATTGTAACACATGGTTGCATAACAACAACATTGGGTCATTTCTAACCCAGCATGCGTTCTGGCCAATATTTACCTATTATGGGTTTAAAATAACCAATTTTTAGAGTGCAAAACGTAATGAACAGTCCAATGTTTTGTTTTTCAGTTAACAAACTATATTTTATGTGTTGCAAACCAATAACTATAATTTAAGTTTATTAGAAAAAAACCTGTGAAAGACAAAGAAATGAATATATAATGACACATTTGTTCAGCCTTAGTACAACAGTGCCGTTTTAATAACAAAAGTGCATTATGAGCTATAAAAACTGTAGCATTGTCAAAGTTTTACCTTCATGCTGGTGTAAATTGGGTTTTAAATCAATAACAATGAGCCCTGTATAGCTGCACCAGCCAAAAGTGTCACTGATATTAAAGACCTTTAGCATTTACAGCCTTGACTGTGCTTCAGGGCTCTATTTTCTCTTCTGACAAAAGGACAAAAACACACTTTTCTTTTACTTTTGTTATCAAGGCCATTCCTCGTTGAGACAGGACAGCCTAATTGTAGTTTAAAACATCATACAGGACCAAGCACATAGACAAGAGTTCAACTGTAGCTCAACTGGTAGAGAGTGTCATTTTAGCAACACTAATGTCACAGGTTCAATTCCTCCAGAACAAAGTGTCATTAGCTGAATAACCTGAATTAAAGATATTAAAATGTGCAAGATGTGTCACTGCTATTGCTGAATGCGGGAGATCAGAAAGAGATTTTCCTGGGAGATCTTCCAGGAAAAGAGCCAACCGCTAAAGCAGGGGTCTCCAAACTACCACAATGTATAAAACTACCACAAAGGGTATAAGGGCTACCACAATGTATAAAACAATCTGGAGGGCTACTTTTTGATATTTATGTAATGAAAACATTTTTGTTTTACTTGTTGATTCTAGGGATAGACCAATATGGATTTTTCAGTGCTGATGCCAAAATCGATTTTTGTTTCATCAGCCTTAGCCCATGACCGAAACAGGCTGTCGATTTTCTTGAGGCGATATTTGGAGCCGATACTGCTTTTGCTCACTCAGTTTACATCAAATGGCATGTTGTTAAAAAGAGATGTTATTAGTTTGGACAGTTCTTACATTTATTTAAGTCTAGGACTAGTTTAATCCCTGTCCGGGAAACCGCCCCATAGAGATGAGAAATAAAACCCAGCTTTGTTCAGCTATGATCAGCTGTTAGGCCGAGTTTTCGATGTTGTCATGGAAAGGTTGGTTGTTTTTAGTCACATGACCTGCAATCGCTTGCGGCTTCCAGCACTCTGTCTGTAAATAATGCCGATGCCGATACATATAAAACTCGCAAATATCGGCCCGATATATCGGTTTATCACTAGTTGATTCTATTTTATTTTATTTGGTGATATGTTTTACCATCGTTTAGAAAGTTAACATACATAAAAGACGCCAAGCTAATATAAAAATATGCAATAAATAAATATTACAATTCAGACTATTAATGGAATGTGCTTTGGCAGGCACCTCATAGACTCTGTGCGAGCAACCACCATGTTGGAGACCACTATGCTAAAGAATGACATCATCTGGAGGAAGGACTTTGTGCAATATCTGACAGGTCTTGCTGGAGTCGTTGCAAACATGACAGCACATTGATGCAACTTCCTTAAAGTGCACCTATTTTATTGATAAAAAACAACGGTATTTTGTGTATTTAGTATAATACAATGTGTTTCTGCGGTTTAAAAAACATTGTAGTCAAAGAAAAGAGATTTACGTTGGAGACGATAACTTGCGTCATCGTTTACTTTGGGGTATGTACTTTTTGCATATTGTTAACATGTACTAATACACACCTACACACCAAAGGAAATGTAAAATCGTAAATCGGATAATTGGTGCTCTTTAAAAAGTGCATACTGTATGGATAAATGTAAAAGTCTGACCTATACATTTTGATGATTTTCCCAGCCATTTGTGATTAGTGGATTTAAAAATTATTTATAGAGATTGATGGAGTGGAAGAACCCAAAAAGGTTTAAAATATCATATATACATTTTCTTGGTTAATTTACACCAGTGATAAAGGGTTTGTCCCATTTTGACGCAAAACTGGGTTGAAAATAGTCAGCTATCCTCTACAGATTGACAGATTTGATCATTTTTTTTATTTACATCAACACTAACAAAGACTAACAGCTAGCTGATGAAATATTTTAGAAAGCGCATGAGCAGAAAAGTGAATGAGGATCTCTCTCTCTCAAGGTCGATCTCCTTGACCCTATTCACCTCTCAGACAGCCATGCTTAAGGTATTACTCTCCAAAGACTCAGTACTTCATCTGCTACACCATTAGGCTCCATTCAGAGATCTTGTTTCTCTTTCAGGGCCTCACAAAGGCAAGACTGTGCTGCTTCTGTCCATCCTGGGCTGATAAGTGTCTACTCGGAAGTTACTCAGGAAAATATAATAACAGAATCAAACGTACAAATCTTACTCTTAGAAAAGAAATGAAAGAGAAATGTATAAGAAAAAGAACTGAAAAATGTAAAAATGCTCTTTACAATAATAATAAAATGCATAACTGGACCAAGTGACAGTACATAAATCAAAAGGCACCACATTAATGTTTTCATTAAGGATTATTGGGATGTATAACAAATAAGTTTTTGAGATATCATGGTAAGCATGTTAGAATCATGGTAATATACACTCACCTAAAGGATTATTAGGAATACCTGTTCAATTTCCCATTAATGCAATTATCTAATCAACCATTACCTTGCAGTTGCTTCAATGCATTAAGGGGTGTGGTCCTGGTCAAGACAATCTACTGAACTCCAAACTGAATGTCAGAATGTGAAAGAAAAGTGATTTATGCAATTTTGAGTGTGGCATGGTTGTTGGTGCCAGATGGGCTGGTCTGAGTATTTCACAATCTGCTCAGTAACTGGGATTTTCACACACAACCATTTCTAGGGTTTACAAAGAATGGTGTGAAAAGGGAAAAACATCCAGTATGCAGCAGTCCTGTGGTCAAAAATGCCTTGTTGATGCTAGAGGTCAGAGGAGACTGGGCCGACTGATTCAAGCTGATAGAAGAGCAACTTTGACTGAAATAACCACTTGTTACAACCAAGGTATGCAGCAAAGCATTTGTGAAGCCACAACACGCATAACCTTGAGGCGGATGGGCTACAACAGCAGAAGACCCCCACCGGGTACCACTCATCTCCACTAAAAATAGGAAAAAGCATCTTTGGGATGTGGTGGCTTGGATGTGCATCCCACAAATCTCCATCAACTGTAAGATGCTATCCTATCAATATGGGCCAACATTTCTAAAGAATGCTTTCAGCGCCTTGTTGAATCAGTTCCACATAGAATTAAGGCTGTTCTGAAGGCGAAAGGGGGTCAAACACAGTATTAGTATGGTGTTCCTAATAATTCTTTAGGTGAGGGTATATGAGGCCAGGATTAAGCGGATTTAAAATTAAAGTATTTGCCAAGGGCATTTGGTTAATATCATATCTCTTTTTTGATGGGGGTGGCATTTAGAGGCTTTTGCATCTGAGCTCCTCATAGAAAAATATGTCACGGCATACTTGAATTAATAGATTTAACCGTAAAATGCTGACAATAAACAAACCAACTAATTGGCATGGTAAGCTAGCTAGAAGAGCACATAAAAGTAGTTATAATGTCTGGGGCTCAGCTACCCAGATGGCCGTATTACAGGAAATGGCTCACCTAAACTTCATTCCCATAAAATTGGCAAACAAGCTTCTGTGTGAATGTAAACAAGTCCTGTAAATATTCTGGGAATGCTTCCAGAAAGAGGACCTCCTGTAGTTACATTGCAGTAAAGATACCCGGAAAGCCCTCAGTGTGAATGAGACACAGAAACAATGCCGTAAGGTGCTTGTCGTAGTGAGGACGCGCGTGTCATCGCAACAAGATATATCTGGTCAGCTCTTTAAAAAACAGGGGTTTACATGGACATTAACATTTACGATGAAAAATATCTGCAAACTGGACTGAAGCTAAGATCAGGAATCTCGTCACTATCCACTCTGAAGCTGAGATCATTCACCAGCATGACAGAATGGCGGGTCACGCGCTCCTTTATAATCTTTTCCAAAAATGCATGCGAGTGGTTTCTGTAGAGAGAAATAACGGATAATAAGCAAACTTCAGACACTGCTGAGAAAAAAAACAAAAACTACCAAGTGCAGGACTTTAAACACATCAAGTGTCTTTATGTGTGAATGCACCAACAATCAGACGATCCCGTACAAATCCCAAATGCATTTTTCGTAATGTCTGGGTGAAAAGGGCTCTAATTTAAAGGATTAGTCCATTTTCTTAAAAAAAATCAAAAAAATGTACTCACCACCATGTCATCCAAAATGTTGATGTCTTTCTTTGTTCAGTCGAGAAGAAATTGTGTTTTTTAAAGAAAACATTCCAGGATTTTTCTCATTTTAATGGACTTTAATAGAGCCCAACATTTATTACTTAAAGGGATACTTCACCGATTTAGCATTCAGCTTTGTATCTGTAGAAACCCGGCAGTATTACTGAATGACCATGTTTCCCTCCCTCATTTCCCCCTGAGAGGAGAGATATCTGCAATTTGGTTCTGCAAAAAAGTCCTCTGATTATGTAATATGACGATTTTTGCATCATCGGAGGACTTTTTTGCAGAACCAAAATGCAGATATCTCTCCTCTCAGGGGGAAATGATGGAGGGAAACATGGTCATTCAGTAATACTGCCGGGTTTCTACAGATACAAAGCTGAATGCTAAATCGGTGAAGTATCCCTTTAACTCAACACTTAACAGTTTTTTTCAACGGAGTTTCAAAGGACTCTAAACAATCCCAAACGAGGCATAAGGGTCTTATCTAGCAAAACGATTGTCATTTTTGACAAGAAAAATAAAAAATATGCACTTTTAAACCACAACTTCTCATTTATCTCCGGTCCTGAAAAGCGCCAGCGCGACCTCACGTTAATGCGTAGTGACGTAGAAGGGTCATGTGTTACATACATAAAACGCACATTTGCGGACTATTGTAAACAATAAACTGTAGTTTCACGTTCATCCTCTGTGACCTCTTGACGTATTGCATGAGGTTGCGCTGGCGCTTTTCAGGACCATAGATAGACGAGAAATTGTGGTTTAAAAGTGCATTTTTTTATTTTTCTTGTCAAAAATTACAATCGTTTCTCTAGATAAGACCCGTATGCCTCGCTTGGGATCGTTTAGAGTCCTTTGAAACTCTGTTCAAAAAAACTGTTAAGTGTTGAGTTAAGTATTAAGTGTTAGGTTCTATTAAAGTCCATAAAAATGAGAAAAATCTTGGAATGTTTTCCTCAAAAAACATAATTTCTTCTCGACTGAACAAAGAAAGACATCAACATTTTGGATGACATGGTGGTGAGTAAATTATCTGGATTTTTTAAAGAAAATAGACTAATCCTTTAATTAACCCATGTGTTTTAGTGGCTAATTCATATCAGTGTAATGACTAAAGAGAGAGTCATTACAGATGAACCCATTTACTACAAAAAGACGCTGAAAACAGGTGTCAGAAAATAAGTCTTGATGAGATTAGACATTTTCATGCATGCATTTGTAAACTGTGTGTGATCTACTCTGTCGAACCATTTAACGCATGGAATAAAGAGAGTGGGAGATGACAAGAGTCAGAGAGAGAGAGAGAGAGAGAGAGAGAGAGAGAGAGGGAGAGAGAGAGAGAGAGGGGGGGGTTAAATACAGGTCAGTGGTGGGAGGCATCTCTTATGTTAGTTGACTGATTTTACAACAGATTGCTGTCTCTTAAATTGCACAAAGAAAGACAGAATGCAAAGTGCAAACCCAGACCAGCAAGCATGTATGCTAGAGGCTATGAGTTATGGTTTCATGTTTGTTATATAATTTGTCTCGTGTTTTGTAGTTTGCTGGTTGGTCTCGTACACATTTTGAGCATTAAGTGTCACCTAATGTGGTCATCAAATTATTTATCTTTGATCTATTCATAAAACCTTCTTAAGAATGAAAAATTTATGAAAGGCCAATGGGAATTTAGCCTTTTGTACCAAGACAGTTGTTGCAGTAAAGGTACAATCTATAGAATCTGCCGCTAGAGGGCGCACGATCAAACCAATAACAATAACATAGATCAATGACGCTCTGAAGCAGCATGAAATGATGGGATTTGTTGTATTTAACTCAACCGCTGATGGCCATCAATCAGACGGGAATGAGAAATGATGTTAACGGATTAGGTAAAGTAATCAAGTTTTATAAATGTTGCGTTTGATGACATCATTTTATTTCATTATGTAAGGTTTCATGTAATGTTCAAAACTAAATTGTTAGTCATAGCTGTTGCAGTATTAGTCCAATTCGACTGTGTGTTAACACAGCACAGAATTAAAGGAACAGTATGTAAGAAATTTATATCAATTAATCATAAAATGGCCCTGATATGTCACTAGACATTAAGAAATAATTTTCATTTCAAATACTTATATCACTCACAACAGTGGTCCGGCCAGGATATTGTCATTTAAAAAGTGGAGTTGCAGCCCTCAACTGATGTTTATGTTGTCATTTTGTGTATTGGCCACCAGCTGTGTGATTGCAGTACCAGTTTTAGCCACAAGTTTTGTGATTGCAATACCAGTTTTGGCCACAATCCTACATACTGTTCCTTTAAGTGTTCAAATCAACAAACTAACAATCTACAATGATTTTTTTCACATAATATGTATTGACAGTACAATTCTTATTGTGAGGTCAAATTATGTAAAATTATAATAGCTACACTGTAGCTACTATGGTAACAAACTCTATCCAATGCTTGATTTAGTAAGTGTCTGAAAATTACAATTTTGACAGGACACCATTGAATGTTGTTATGTTCTATTGCAGTACAAAACCTCTTGATGCGCACTATATCATCCGCGGGAAGACGCGCTGTTTTAACTGTTTAATCTATATAGACTACAGTCTACAAACTAATCTTGTGAGCCATATAATTGCATAACTTTTTAATGGGTTACAAATCATAACAACTTACTTGTCGAGTAAAACACAAGCAAGATCGGCATCTCTGTCAAGATAAAGGTTGTCGCGAAGCTCTCTGCATCTAGAATTTGCGATATTGATCCCCATTCTTTTTCTCTTGTTGTCCCAAACACTTCTTGGGCCGTTTGGTTGGCACATACGCCTATGCTTACGATAGCTGTCTTTGCCGTCACAACCAGTAGCAGACGATATGAGTACTCGTAGTCTATAAACAAGCGAGAAGCCCAACAGACGCAATACACTAACATTACTTCCGCATTTGTCCACGACACTGTTGTCAAGTGGTTTCTACATTAGTAAAGGTTGTAACATGGATATTAACACACGACTGCACTGCCCGGTGTCACTGTTTAGAATTTTCTTACGAGTTGAATATATTGTAAGTAATCAGCTGGACAAAATATATAACACTGGCCTAGTGGTTTTTGGATATTTTACTGAAAATATCTTACAAATTGTACCTTTAAGAAAGGGAACTTTCTACTGTGCCACTTCTTTAAAGGGAGAATGTGATAGATAAGGGGTGTACGGTGGCATGTCAATCCCTTCATGAATTATTCACAGCTGGGAAAAATTAATAGACTGCAATGCTCACCTGAGCTCAGGGCATGAAGCTTTGCATGACAGAGCAGCTCTAATGCAACTCTACAAAACGTATCAACCTGACCGAGAATCAACATCACAACCTAAATACAGACTCTAACTGTATGAAGAATTCACCACTTACCCACCAAATAGAGTATTGGCAGGAATAATACAATAGCTCTATTTCAAAATTTAATGAGTTCCCTTCGCAGGTCACACAGACAACCACATACTGCAAAGCATTCTAACTCTCATAGAGTTTTACAAATAACTGAGTCCCACACAAATAGCGCTGAGGATATAAAAAAATAAAGGTATAAATGACATTTGCTTATGCACTTGTTTTGCTTATGCATATATGCAAGTGTGCTTAGATCTTATTGTAACACTTTACAATTAGTTTGTAGATATTAAAGTTTTTATTGTTTATATGTCTATGTGGTGTTTTTAATATGCTTTAAGACAAACAATGTGCAAATACATCATTCAACATCATTTCTAAGTAATTTCTGTTTTCAATCCTTAAACTGCAGTTTAAAACGCGTCTGTTTTCTACGTCACAAACAAGTTACCAATCAAGTCAACAAAGCTGAACGAGAGGATCAGATTCAGGCAGTCAGAGCCATAGATGTATAAATGTATTATATGTTTAGACATATACAATACTGCGCAAATGTTAAGGCCACCACCACCAGACTTGTTGTTTTAGATGTTTTAATCTCCATCCATATTTATTTTGCCATCTATTTTATTAAGATACAAACAGTTAATACAGGAAATATGCACAAAAAATAAAAAAATATTTTTTACGACTGAATGTCTTCTTTAGGCATCATCTGTGTTTAGTGTGACCTCTCTTGGCACTAAACACATCTTAAGCGTTTTTTAACAGAATGAAGTAAATTAGGATATATATGATCACTATAACAATGCAGAAACGACTTTTGCTCAGTATTGTATGGTCTGAGCTTGTAATATTGAGTGGAGGGGGGCTAATTTGCATATTCATAGATCCGCATATTCTAAATGAAGCAAGGGTGTAGAGTTACATTCAAGCTATTTTAAAGGGCACATATTATGGCCTTTTTACAAGATGTATTATATAGGTGAGACTTATATAAGTCTCAGGTGTGTCCAGAATGAGTCTGTGAAGTTACAGCTCAAAATACCCCACAGATCATTTATTAAAGCAATGTGACCTCACATTGATAAGAGAATCAAAACTGCATGTTAAATGGTTTAATAGAGATTTTAAAAACAAGAAATGGGTGAATTTTTTCATCGTAGGGTGGTTGTGTTCACACACTGCCAGCATACATTATGTCCAAACACCTTGTAAAAGTGGATTAACAATCCCAGTTTAGAACCAAATGCAAAGAAAGTCTAGATCAGGAGTGGGGAACCCTGGGTCCTGGAGGGCCACTGTCCTGCAGAGTTTAGTTCCAACCCTATTCAAACACACCTGAATTTCATTTTCATGTAATCCTGAAGACTTTAATTTGATTTTTCAGGTGTGTTTAATTAGGGTTGGAACTAAACTCTGCAGGACAGTGGCCCTCCAGGACCAGAGTTCCCCACCCTGGTCTAGATGATACTGGTTGCTTTACTTTATCCACCTCTTGCATGATACCAACAAACAGAACATTAACTATTAATAAACCTTGAGAGATAAATGAGAAGTTTGGCAAACAGCTTAGCTCTGAGTTTTGCTGGTTCAGCTTATTTTTCACACTGCCGCCTGCTATTTCAAAGAGCAACGCAACAATAAGGCACATCGGGCTGCAGTGCCAAGACAAAATTCAAACAAAACTGAAGCAGCATAAAAATGCATAGCACACCCAAATATTGGGTAAAACGATCCATTTTATTTGCACTTTACTATTCTGAACTTTGCTTTTCAATCCTGAATGACATTCTCTCACCTTGTCTGCTCAGCTAAATGCATTATGCGTTCGGCTTCTCTGTGAATGATATATGTGACGCTGACTTAGAATCTGGCTAAGACAGGGGATCTTAAAGGGCAGCGAAGCTGAATAATTGAGGAGACAGGTAGGACAGATATAATGCAAGAGAGACAGGCTCTTCTGTACAACATGACAGCCATGTCTCACTCCATAGATTTAAAAAAAAAAAACTGTTTATGTGTATGCCCCTCCAGCTGTAATCACCAAATACAGGGGAGTAAAAACATTATACTACCAAATCAACAGAACTTATTTTTTTGTCACTTAAAGGGGGGTTGCATGGTATTTCATGCATTCTGACTTATTAACACAGTTATATAGTTGTTTCCTCATGCTAAACGTAGGCAAAGTGTCAAAAAAGCAGTTGGACGTGTTACAGAGTATTTCTGTGCCGAATGCACTTCGCCAGGGTTCGTACAAATTTCGGAAAGTTTTTTCCGATTACAGGTCCAACTGACGTTTCAGGGGTTTTCTATACGTATCACTTCTTTATATGGGCACTTCCCCCCGGAAAACCCCGCCCACCCATCAATCCTTAAAACTTAACTTTGGCACAAATAAAGAAGTGTGTTTTTGGATGTAAGGAGAAGAAATCCAGCCTTGTGAAAACAATGGATATAGTTTATTATCTGGGGTAGGAGCGGAGTTTTGCGTGTGTGTTTGATGTGGTGGATTTTCCCAACCGGGTCACGACTTGCATGCGGTAAGTAAGACATGTAGTGAATCATAATTCAAAACAGTGTTGTATAGTGTTGCATGACTCGTACTCGCGGTATAACTCCTCCTTCATTGTTTCGTACGTTATCGGAAAGATTGGGTAAAGCTAATCTTTCTTTTATAAATCTGATTAAACTAAAGACTCTTTGGAGATATAAAGGATGTCATACTACTCTATAGGTACTCCAGATTAACATCAGAAATGCAGAAACAGCGTGTGTTACGTGAGCTTTAAAAACATATGAGTGTTCCCATAATCAAAGTGCATTTTAAACTCTGTTTTTCAGCAGATAAGCAGATTAAAACAAAAAAATCCAGATAATTTACTCACCTCCATATCATCCAAAATGTTTATGTCTTCCTTTGTTCCAAATAATTAATATCTCAAGGATTATTCTTCATTTAATAGACTTTATTGGACCTCAACAGTTCACAGTTTAAAATTGCAATTTTAATGCAGCTTCAAAGGGCTCTAAACGATCCCAACCAAGGCATAATGCTGCGTTTACACCAGACGCGGTGGAGGCGGCAAGGACGAGTGATTTCAATGTTAAGCCAATGTGAAGACGTGTTGACGCGCGTCTGGAGGTCTCACGGCGCGGATGAGGCGTTTGGCGCAGTAGACGCGATCCGCCTCATTTGCACATCTAGTTCGCGCGAATTGAGCGTTGTGCATGGTACGCGCGAATGGTGGTTTTTGTGCATTTTGCGTTTCACACAAATTTGCGTCTGACGCCCGCATTGGAAAATTCGAACTTTAGTGGATTTTCGCCCCACGTTAACCAATGGGGCCTGCTTGCTGCTGTGGCGGCAGCCTCACCCGGAGTCACTCATTCAACATGGAGGAACGATTGATATTGTCCGTGAGCTGTCACCCGGAGCTACACGACACAAGTTCATATTTCTACAGAGACAGGAATAAAAAGGAGTGTTGATGGCGATGTTGCATTCTAAAGAAACACTACACGTCTGTGGACATAAGCTGCCTTCTACAGAGCGGTGCATACAAACAATCAAATTGGTGAAAGCATTGAGTGGTTTTGTTTAGACGTACAATGAAGTAGGATTATTAATACAAGTGAGAACAGAAAAATGTATCCTTCAAACTTTCTAATAAATGGAGCAGTTCACATTTTTATGCTAACATCTTTGTGCTCTGTAGAGCGCGCTTATCAGTACTGTATTACTAAGATAAATCATAAAACCTCTCCTGACAGAATTCATTCACAATGAGTAAATAATTTGGGCATGACAGCAATTCACAAAAAAAATCACAAAATGTTAGGGGAGGTAAATTAGTGTAATAAGTAAGTGAAGAAAGATTGTTCAAAAGTGAATCTTTGAAAGCACTCACAAATTTTTTTTAACCTAAGAGCTGTTTGCAAATCAATTCAATGATTTCTCATGTTCAAACATAGTCAAACCTCCAAGCATTTTTTATGTGCTGTGTAACTGTAAGTTAACACCTGTGGATCCCTACTTTGTGTACCACTTTTGCTAGGCTTTATCTGCTTACGTGATGTTGAACCCTCGCTCCACAGCAAGTCTTTGCTCACTCGAACTAAATCGATATGACTGCAGTCCTGGCCTGATCAGACAAGCGATAGTTATAGTACGTGAATGTCCTCAAACCTCCCTAAGACTGGCCCAGTACATTGTCCGTCTTTAAAGCTGAGACCGGTTAATACACTGTCATTGTTTGCACATGGGAACCAATTCACTTGTTGCTAGTTTAAGGCTCTAATTCTCTGGTGCTGATACATTAGACAGTCCCTCAAGGCTGTCTTCCCTGTCCTTGAACCGCATGCTGCTGAAAGATAAGGCTAATTTGAGGACTCTCTCACTTGAATCCAAATCATTCATTTGAGTGGTGCCATGACCCTGAGATAAAACTGAATTGGGCATAACAGAATTACAACCCTACAAACAGGAAGCTGCTGAGAAAATATATCATCTTACAAACAGGATGTTGAGTCTGAATTGTAGATGACAGATCAGTTACAAACACCTAAAAGAGTGACCTACTATATAACATTACTCTATCTTTTAGCCTCGGTCATGTTCATTCATACACCCTTTTTCTCTTGTTCTCTCTCTTTTCATTCAGTGTGTTCATTTTGCAATTGGCTTGATTTAAAGGAAAACTCCAGGCTTATTTTCTCTGCTCTGTCCAAGTGCTGGACTGTGACAGGGGAACATCTTGGCACTTAAATGCCCTCTGCAGAAAAATAAGATCCTTGATCCAAGAATATCATGCGTCATCATTAGTTCATTTTTTGACCTTTGGATTTGGTGTATGACGCCTAAGTCTTGCTGGCCAGTGATAATAAGTCTTTCTAGAACAGTGGTTCTGAACCGGTGGGGTGGCTACGAAGAGAGATCGCAAGGGGGCGCATACTTTTTTAAGAAATAAAAAACAGACACAGGGCATCAATTAGGTACTCAGTGTATTTCCTTGCTTTTTAAGTAGAATTTACATAAATGAAGAATGTAAATAATTAATACAAATTAAAAGCTTTCGTAAGGAGGTCGCACACAGAGAGAGAACTGCAGGGCTGCGTCGTGTGTGTCTAGGACAACTGACAAGTATCACTCCCCAAACACACACAGAGTCACAGCAAAGCGCTGCAAACAGACGACACTAGTAAATAACAGAGGCGTCATGTCCGTTCAAACTGAGTGGGCATGTGCCCTCCCGATTTGTGAGCCAAGTGGATTTTGCATGCAACCTCAAAATCAATGAAGCATCTTTTCATCTTGTTTTATAAGCAAAATATGACCACAGCTCTTTACTAGACTCTGAGATTTTTACTGTATTAGTCCTTCATTCTGGATGCAATGAATTATTAATAAATTATACAAACCCCGACGCAACACAACAGCGCTGGTGCCATCATTGTGCATGGTCGTGGACATGTTGCTGTTGGTGCTACATTTTGTTATACGATGAAATTAAAAATAGCATCACAAACGCTCACAGTACTTACAAAACGCAGCAGCTACCACAATGTTCAGTTTACCCTACTTCTTGTATACAATGATATGGTTTAAAGTCCATTTCTTAATGTTTAGATCTAAATTCCCCTTGGGGGTGAAATCACATGTTCATGTGCGACTCTGAGGTCCAATATATGATGCAAAAATGCACTCCTCTATGTGAAATAAAATGTAAATCAAAACTGTATTATTTTTTCACTAATTAAATTAACTCCTAAATGCTTCTTACCTTTTTTGTCTGTGTAGTCCACAAGAATATGGCCTATAAAAAGGTTTTAATGAACAGTCAGAACTAATGAACAGTCTGAACTAATACACCCTACAGCATACTTCACAACATGGTATGCCACACACTGCACTTTAATTTTAACAGTTCAACACTAAACTATTAATACAATAATCTACCTGCTACTACTGGATATAACATTTCTGTGTCCAGCTCAAGTACATTCTGTTGCACCTTAGCAGATTTTCACGCGTAATTATGTCTACATAATGCAAGTGTACATTCTGTGTATAATGTGTAATGCTAACTGTATGTATGTCCAATAGTACACAGTGTGTACTGACTATATGTATGTGCATATTGCACATCTTTACCTGTTAAATGTGCATATTGCACATTTTTTACCTGTTGTCTGTATGGTTATATGTTAACTATTTCTGCAATTTCTGGAGCACGCTCCCAAGAATTTCACTCACCAAGGCACATGTGCTATGATGATGTGACAATAAAAGTGATTTGATTGATTTAATGCATTTTATTAATGGACGTTAATTATTGTGATTTAAAGTAATTAGCGTGAATTTTAACATGACATGAAGTTCTTGTCTGATGTGCTAACCTCTTAATAGTGCACCAAAGTGATTAAAACTTTATGAATAAGGTCACATGCGAATCAAGCGAAACAATACTCTTTCTCTGACACTTTTAAAGTAAGGTATGTAAAGTTTGCATAGGATTCAAAACTTTTGCCTTGAATATACCTTTGGATGAAGACTTAATCAAAACCTTTTTGTTTGTTTTAATAAAACTTTAAAGGTCAAGTTCTTCCTGATGGAAAAACAGTTAGTGTGAAAGGTTGCTGTTAGAGCATAAATAATACCTGCAAAATGATGAAGCTCAAAGTCCCCTTTCAAAGCCTACAGTGAACGGCCGGTTTGAACTATAGCTCTCTACTTCCCGATTGAATGCGTCAATAAAATGGTTTTTGACTAAACTCCGCCCACAGGAATACGTCAGTCGCCAGCTTTGGATCAAATGGCTCTGCTAAGCTAAGCTGCTGTCGAATCACAACACACTAAAAAACTACACAATCAGAACTCGATATGCATTTCTGAAGGAAATAAACTGTGAAAAACAGCGTTTTTTTACAAGTGAAACATGAACACACTATATTGCACACTGTAAACACAATTAAAGCTTAAAAACACAGAAAGAATGGGAGCTTTAATGAAATGATATGCTTAATTAAGATACATTTAAGAGATTGCGTTTTTTCATGTTCTTATGTTTATATACTTAGTTACAATGTTAAGTGTGGGGGTTATTCAAGCAAACGACTACTTCTATCCACTACTTTGCATTGGTTAAGAGTCGATTACTCTGAGATGCCCCCTTTCGTTGCAAAAAATAGTGCAACAGCAAGTGCAACAAATATACACACCTCGTCTTTGAATGCCTCCAGTCAGCGGAAGCTTGCCCTGCGAAGCGAGTATAAGTCAGCCTTCAAATTGTGATGACTAAATATCCTCAGCTGTCTGACATGCCATAAAATTGCTTCTTCAGTTTTCTATATTTTATCTGTGCCAGTTTTTTTTTTTTACTGAAAACAAAGTATACAGATATTCCTATTAAAGGGGACCTATTTTACTGTTAAAAACAATGTTATTTGTGTATTTGATTTAATGCAAGTGTTTGCGTGGTTTATGGTTTTAAAAAAAAATTCTCACATACCGTTCATTTTTGTGGCTCCAGATTTCAAGCTCCTCCTTACAAAGATTTTGTACAAAACTAATCGAAAAGCGTTGTGTCTCTGATTGGCCAGCTAATCTGTACATTGTGATTGGCCTGAATGAATACCCCTGACGTAAGCAGGAAATGTGGAAATGTGACGCTCCTTACCATGTTTGAAAGATTCGGTTGCTAACAGGAATTAACTTACAAGCCGAAGTGGGAGGAATTATGTTAATGTCGGTCTTGTCTACAACACCATTTCCAGGAATTAAACTGTTGCCTACAATTCGTGTGTTTGTTGTAGTTCAAGAAAAGAGATTTATGTATGAGACGATAACTTGCATCATTGTTTACTTTGGGATTTTTACCTTTTGCATATCATTAACATGTACTAAGGGGCTGTTTACACTTGGCATTAACATGCGTTTTCGTCAATCGGATCACAAGTGGACGACGTTAATGCCAGGTGTAAACGGTGTTCAAAACGTTTTGAACGCGTCCACTTTCGACCACTTTCAACCACATCCAGAGGTAGTCGAAACCACTTTCGATCGGATCGCTTTGGAGTTGTGGAATGCATATGTGGTTGAATGTGTTCGAACAGCCACACGCGACCGCCTTCTCTCCGCCCATTTATCTAATCTGAGGTATTAAACACAAGTTTAACGTCTTTTTATACTTCTGGCGTGAACATACCGTGAACAGCACTATTTTTAGCCTTTCATTGATAAAACTACTGCGGGTGTTCTCCGTAGTTTCGTTTTGAAAGCGTGAAAGTTGCGCGATCCTATTTCATCAATTGCGCTGAAAATTCAGAGAAAGCTCCAACATATAAACGTACAAAACACTGTGCAGCATGTATACTTGCTAAACAAGCAGCGGACTCCGACGTAATATTAGATTGCGTCCATATAAACTAATAATTACTCCCGCTCGCGTTTGAATGACAGCAGAGAGACTCGCCCACCGTCTCACGGACCGTCCCCTCACAGTATTCAGGAAAGAAGCGGTCGAAAGTGGACAAAAGAGACGGATTTAAATACCAGGTGTAAACGTAATGTGTCTCTCTCGTCCACTTGTGATCCGATCGATGAAAACACATCTTAATCAAGTGTAAACAGCCCCTAATACACACTTTCACACCAAAGGAAATGAAAAATCGTGAATCGGCAACAGTGGCCCTTTAAAGGAAAAAAAATATAGACCGTTAATCACTATGCTGAATAAATTAAACAATACAATAATGAAAAATAAATCTAAAATTGAAAAAACTTCATGCCTTAAACATCTATTTGATATGTTAAACCAGTCAAGTACAATTCTCAGGCGGACAATGGCCACCTTTTAAATTCATTATCTTACTGTCTCAGCTTTTTGCATAACAAACCAGAAAATGAAGGTAAAAAAATAAACATTTATGACCAATGAATATTTCATGTTCAAATGGTTAATATTCCATGAAATGATTTATACATGAAGACAAAATTAGCTCAGGCTGAGACCAATTTCACCTTGTTTAAATAAGAACATGCAGATATCTTTTTTCTAAAACGGATGAGAGGAGAGAGAAAAACAAGACTACAAATAGAAAAGAAAACAATTAGATGGAGACAAGGTTAAAACTGTGGGAAAGGTGAAACAGAGACAAATCACACTCACCGCAGTAGATGACATATAAATCAGTCACATATAAATCAAGGGAAAAGAAATGATGTAAAGCAGATTTCCTTTGATAAAAAATCTGTACTTTGGTGCTTTGAGCAAATGTATTACAATTCACCTAAACTGAATTAAGTGTTCTTAATTTTGTTCATGTACAGCACACACTTGTTTTTATCCCCACCAAAAGAATGTTCAATAATATTTATATATATTTATGTGGATTCATAATACAGTATAATAATACTAGTAAATATCCCCAGCCCTAATATCTACACATATACAACAAAAGTAAATAAATACACACTTAAAGAGCAAGCATTCTTCATTTGTAACAGATAACAGGTGACTCACACAGCAGGTGTAGGAGAGACATCATCTATGGCAGGAAACCATCACACACACAGAGAGAGAGAGAGAGAGAGAGAGAGAGAGAGAAAATATGCAGAACCATACAAAAATTCATCATGAAAATCTAAAAAACACAAAAACAGATCAATAGGACGTGTGTGTGTGACATTTTTTGTTGGATGGCTGTGATTCATTTCTCAGATTTTCTAGGGGTGGGAAGTGAGAGGGGAGTTGCAGCATCTACAAGATTAATGTGCCAATAAAATAAAGGGTTGGGATTCTATGGTTTTGTTTGAACTGTACTGCTCATCAATTTTGGCTTATGATTAATTGTCACACAGAAAACTGGGATTTTTTTAAGGATAGAGAGATGACAACCAATGAATCTTTGCACGCAAGCTCAAGAAAAGTTTGATTTCTTCACTTACAAAACTCTAGAAAATATGTACTTCCCCATTTTTTTATCTTTACACAAGAATTAGGAAGTAGTGTCTCTCAATATCAGCATTTCATAAATGTTGGTTGTCCTGACATGCAAATATTTTATAGAACTGCATTACTCTTTAGTAAGCAAGCATGACTTTTACTTCTGCTTATAATTAGAGGTAAAACCACTATACACTGCCAGATAAAACTGTCAATAATGTTCCTATCTCTGGTATCCTTTCAAACAGTACACATTGGCACCTAAACAGTTAATATTAGTACGTACTGTAGGTACCAAATTGTGCATACAAAAAAGGTACATATTGGAACCAAATGTATATATCTGTACCTAAATGATACATATGGTCTTAGGAATTTTTAAAGGGTACTGCCCTTGCCACAGCTTGGGACCATTTTTTCTGACAGTGTTAAGTATAAGTCACATAAGTCACCCTCAAAAACAATGAAGTCCAAGTACTATTTGATTCAAAGAACCACTGTATGTCCATGTTACAGAATTAAAGTGGTTCTCTCTCTCTCTTTCTCTCTCTCTCTCTCTCTCTCTCTCTCTCTCTCTCTGCCCTAATTTATGGCTCCCTGCTGATCTTGGTTTACAAGGTGAGGTTGCTGCAATAATTATCATTTACAAAGGCCCATCCCTGACTCTGGACACACATTGCCATTCAATTAAAGCAGGCACACATCCAGCAGGTCCATGGGTCATGGTTTCAGTTGATCTTGGTCACCGAATAAAGAATAACTCATCACCTCCTGAGTTTTGTGCTTTACAATACATCTTTCCCATCTCATTTCATTTTTCCCATTTATGTCTCTTTTGTCAAACACAGACACATTCTACAGTCTTTGAGGCTGTTTACACTTGGCATTAACATGCGTTTTCGTCGATCGGATCACAAGTGGACGACGTTAATGCCAGGTGTAAACGGTGTTCAAAACGTTTTGAACGCGTCCACTTTCGACCACTTTCAACCACATCCAGAGGTAGTCGAAACCACTTTTGATCGGATCGCTTTGGAGTTGCGGAACGCAAATGTGGTTGAATGTGTTCGAACAGCCACACGCGACCGCCTTTCTCTCCGCCCATTTATCTAATCTGAGGTATTAAACACAAGTTTAACGTCTTTTTTTGACTTCTGGCGTGAACATACGTTGTACAGCGCTATTTTTAGCCTTTCATTGATAAAACTACTGCGGGTGTTCTCTGTAGTTTCGTTTTGAAAGCGTGAAAGTTGGGCGATCCTATTTCATCAATTGCGCTGAAAATTCAGAGAAAGCTCCAACATATAAACGTACAAAACACTGTGCAGCATGTATACTTGCTAAACAAGCAGCGGACTCCGACATAATATTAGTTTGCGTCCATATAAACTCATAATTAGGGGTGTCACGATTCTCCAAATCCACGATTCGATCCGATTCTCGATTTTTACATATTTTTTTGAAGACAAAAATGATATGCCATTATTTATTATTATTATTATTATAGTTTAACATTAACATGCACATTGCACAACTCGCATGAGAGTTTGTGGGCTTCACTTAACGCGAGAGCTTGTAGAGAGAGGATTCCTTCTTGCACGCACACATGGACTTAATGCACACGGACTTAATGCGCGTGTCTTGGACTCATAACATCTGAAATAAATCCAGCATCATTAGCAGCTGCGCTTCTCTCTGTCTCACGTGCACGCGCTCGCGCATCTGTTCGAAGTCTAAACATAAACTAAAGTAGTAATCCTTATGTATTTGTTCAGTTTTATGTGTTTCATGCGAGCTGAGGCAAACTATCCCTTTTGTTTCAAATATAATCCGCTGCATCTTGGCGCCTCTCTCACTCTCGCGCACGTGCAGAGAGCTGCGCTCTGTCCAAAGGCAGATCACTAGGCAGTAATCCTGTTTATGATATGCATTTCAAGGAGTTGTAGCATCCCTCGTTTTTAAAATATGATCGCGTTCCGCTGGACAGATGTTTTTAAAGGCATCTCTGAGAGTTTTTTTCCCTCTCTTGGCAAGCCGACCGGACGTGACATGGGGGCGTGGCAGAATCGACGATTCCATTTTTTAATTCGAAGTTCGAAGCTGTGACTTAATTTTGATCGATTTCGATTTAAAATCGAAATCGTGACACCCTTACTCATAATTACTCCCGCTCGGGTTTGAATGACAGCAGAGAGACTTGCCCACCATCTCACGGACCGTCCCCTCACAGTAATCCAGACAGAAGCGGTCGAAAGTGGACAAAAGAGACGGATTTAAATACCAGGTGTAAACGTAATGTGTCTCTCTCGTCCACCTGTGATCCGATCGATGAAAACACATCTTAATACCAAGTGTAAACAGCCCCTTTGTTTCCTTACTACGAGTGGCGGCCCATGACTGCTTTTCTGAGGGTCGCAAATAAAAATTTGTGTTGCTCGTGTTTTCAAAATATGTTTGTTACGTCATGTGAACCATGTGCATCACGTGTCCTGTCGAAATAATGATAAAAAAGACGCTAACGTTCACAAAATACACGCAAGACACTCCCTTAACAGTAAACTCAGATTATGCATGAGATTATGCGAGTATCTGGCAAACGCAAGCATCTGTTTTATCATAAACCCTTTAGACGCGTCTGCAGCAGGCACTTGTTTTGACAAGACACGTGATGCACACAGGTTCACTCGACGAGCCAAAATCATATTTTAAAATTACGAACCACACACATGATGGGCTACATACATGTTGTGACAAACTTCGCTTTGTGCACCCTCGAAAAAATTCCTTTATTTAACACACCAGTGCTGCTATCTCTATATTCTGCACTCACGCCACTGGCTGACACATTCAGTGCTGTAATCACACAAGACATTTCTATCCATCAGCTTTTTCCTTGTTTGTCCCGAATGGTTGACCATTAGGTTGAGCACTTTTCTCCTGGCACTCTCTTGCCTGATTTCTGTTCTCCCTCATCTCATGTTTATTTTAATGAATTTTCCTTCAGGGCTGCTTTTCTCTCAGGAGTATGGGAATGTCTCAATAATTTAGCAGGCTGTCTGAGGTACAGTATGCAAGGCTAGCAGGGCACCCATCACTGGACAAAGAAAAACTTTCACTTCTCTACTTATTCCATAAGCTGAGAGATGATTATCAGTATCTGCGGTTCTCAGCTGGTTTTGCTTTAGATGCCATTTTTGTGTATTTTAGTAAAGGGTAATAAAAATGCAAAGTTAGATGTCAAGTTTGGTGACCAAACAAAGTACCAGTTTTGTGTATTATAGTAAAAGGTCATAAAAATGTCAAACTAATATAAACGAATATTACTTCAAACAGGAGAGAATATATTTTAAACAGTCTTAGGGAAAGTTACTTCTAAAAAGTAATGCATTACAATATTAAGTTACTCCCCAAAAAAATAACTAATTGCGTTACTTAGTTACTTTTCATAGAAAGAAATGCTTACATTACTTTTAATTTACTTTTGCGTTACTTTTTCTTACTTTACAGGTGTTTTTTTATGACTGAGAAGTTCTGCATTCAGAAATTGCATATTTCCATCGCAAAAATGTCAAGCTCTGGTCTGCCATCTCCATTTCGGTCTGAAACTGTTCACGCATAGAGTGTGTAATTTTACGTTAATACGTTCAGTTTAATGCAGTACATTGTTTTTTTACATCTAATTAATTAAACTGAAAAGTAACTCACATTACTTTTTTAAAAAAGTAACTCAAATATTAATGTGTACAATTATAAAGTAATGCGTTACTTTACTCGTTACTTCAAAAAAGTAATATTATTACGTAATGCACGGTACTTGTAATGCGTTACCCCAACACCGATTTTAAATAGGTATAGCCCTCAGATTTAAACACTGACATGTTTTCTGATAAATGAGAATTTTTTTTATCAGACTCTTATGTTTAGGTTCAGTAGTTTCACTTTAATGGAAATAAAAAGGACATTATTAGTCAGTAGGCCTGTGACGGTTGTCATAACCACGGCACCACCATGGTGTGCATATCACAAGCTATGAAAAATGTTGTGTCTTTCAACAAATTCTGCCAACAAAACGGTATTTCTGAATGGCCAAAAAGCAAGATTTTGTGAATTTCAAACAGCATATTTGATAAATGTATAATACGCAAGAACATAAGGTCAATATCATTATCTAATTTTTGTTGAGGTAGCGTTTAGCAGCTTTTCATCTGAGCTATTCATATGCTAAATAAGAAAACTGTGTTAAGGCATAATAAAAGACATAAAAGAGTATTTACCTTTTAAAAAACTATGTGCCAAATATTATACTAATATTATCAACCGACACATTCATTGTCTAAAATAACATACTTTTTTGATGCATGGCCTTTAACAAAAACAAATATATATTTTTGTGTCTATTGGTGTTAGTTGTTAGCTTTGAGGCACTTTATATGCTAACAAAATCTAAAACATTGACAAAATTTGCTTTTAGCCTATATGCACCTACATATGTACCAAAAAATACTGACCTTTTGCACTACACATATTTTTGTACAATCAATAAGAGAAACCCACTTCTAGCAAAAATAAACTTGAATTTGGTTATGTGTCATTTTTGTAAAAATAAAGTCAACCGTGATTACAAGGTGTTTGCTCTCATTTATTATATTTCATTCATTTTTCGGCTATGGTTAGATGTCTATTAAATTTTCACTAACAGCCCAAATTTTGTTGTTTAACAAGACGTCCTTGTTTAAGCCTAGACGTCTGGGCTGTGTTTGGACTGTTATTAGATGTTTTTTTTTAAAGATTCACGATTTTACATTTCCTTTGGTGTGTAAGTGTGTATAAGTACTTGTTAACGAAATGCAAAAGTGTTCTTGGACTACAACAAACACGTGGATTGTAGGCAACAGTTTACTTCATGGGCCTGTTGACGTAGACAAGACCGACATTATCATAATTACTCCCGCTTGGACTCTCAGCCTGTAAGTTAACTCCTGTTAGCATTGCATTGTGAGCGAATCTTTCAAACATGGTAATGAGCGTCACATTTCCGGCTGACGTCAGAGGTATTCAGGCCAAACACAACGTACAGATTAGCTGGCCAATCAGGGACACAGAGCTATTCGATGAGATTGATGAGCTTTTTACACAATCAGAGCGTTTGAGGAAAGTAGTTTATCTGGAGCTACAAAAATGTGGAAAATAATGTGTTTTTTAACCATAAACCATGCGAACACATTGTATTATACCAAAGGCACAAAATAACGCTTCTTTTTAGCAACGAAATAGGTGCCCTTTAAATGCAAACTTGCTTGCTTAGACAACATGTATCATGACTATGACATAACCAAATATGTACCAATGCTTTTTGTTATACATTTCACTTTTACTTTTGACAGGAAATCATCAACACTAGAAGAAAATAGGATTTCCTGATGACTGTGATTCAGAGCTGAAAGCCCCACCCAACACCAGAACTACAGATTCATATCACACTAAAGCACTGCTTTCCAGAAACGTCTTTATGCAACTGGTGGGTGAGCCACAAAGCTCTACCATCATACAATAAATGTTAATAATATTCAAGTAACACAATCTTTCTACTGTAGTAAAGGTTGCGGTTTACGTCAATGTAATGATGTCATGCTCTCTCTCTCACACACACACACACACACACACACACACACACACACACACACACACACACATCTTGATATCTTCAATATTGGCTGAGTAAGGTCATGTCAAAAATTAAAATCTTTGATGCTCCCAATCTCATTATTAGATTATAAGACTTCCAGTCTGGATTTCACAAACAGGCGCCCAGATTTTCCTTTCCTGAAGGTTCTGTGTAAATCAGAATCACAGCCGTTTTGCTGTTTTCATGACACTCAGCACGCATCTTTATGTCAGCTGTGTTTGAGAAACACAAAACGTAACACCGTCTTAGCAATGATAAAGTTGATATATGGTGACGTAAGTTAATGCAAGACACCAATCATACTTCTTCACTCTGGGTTACAGCGCAAATATTGATCCTTTTATCCGTGTACGTTGCTAAATTTAATTTTAAATCACAGTACGATGCATTTCAATGAGTCATTGTCAATTACAATCCAAAAAATATTAATTTCATCTTGGTAATGCAATTAAACTTCTTTCAAAGTAATTGAATCAAGTTTGCCAAAGTTACAGGCACACTCTCAAAGAGCGCTCTGTAATGCAGCCTAACTTACTTTATGACTTGCTGAATCAACAGTCTCTGTACATTTAATATTTCTCATGGACCTTCCAATTTAATTCTCGTCATAAAACAGAGCCCTGCAGTTTGCCAAACTCCCATTACACTTGTGCCAAACCAGAATCGAAGACTATTTACATACTCTTATTTCTCATAGCGCTGACAGGCACCTTATGTAATGCCATTTTGTAAATACCATAATCATGGTGTAGTAAAAAATACTGGTGTTAACATTTTTGGCATATATTTGTAAATTACTGTATTATGGCTTGCACCAATCATCTTCACCTACACAAATGCTAAATTTTTCATGTTATGGTGTATGATCCTATTATATTATTTCCTTTTCTTAAGATGACTGTACAAATCCCACTCGGAGGACACATACTGTAATTTCTTTACATGCATGTATAATTCACACAGCTGGGATTTTTAATGGCTATCCGGTTATCAGAATGCTGTTTGTGCTTTGACAATTTCTCTTTATCCATCTACAGTATCATTTTCCCTCTTTCTACCTCTGTCTCCATAGATACGTAGACAGCTATGCCCATCCCTGCCAGGGATTGAAGCTCGCAGGAAGTAGGTCAGCTTATGTTGCACTTGGCATAAGGTAAAAGCAGAGAGTGCATTAAATCAGCAGTTTTGGATAAATGTTCATCTAACCTTCAAACAGACATATGTAATAAGAAATATGTTTCAGTTTAAGGTTAATAAAAGCAGAGAAGGGGGACAAATTTGTGGGATTCTGTCAGCTGAGAAAAACAGGACAGGGTGTTCATTTTGAGAGATATCGGCTGTGTATAACCAACATGAGTATACGTGAGTATACGTCTGTATTTTTACGTTAAGTGTGGTTGTACCACATGTACATTTAATTACTTTCTCATAGACACTGAAATGTATAACATAGATGTGGTGACGAGACTAATTCATTAATTATTTAGGTATTAAAGGCAGGGTGCATGATCTCTGAAAGCCAATGTTGACATTTGAAATCACCTAAACAAACATGCCACTACCCCAATAGAATTAGGACCTTCACATATGCAACCCAGGCAATGACGTCGGTCAGTAGACACCCCCCTTACTGCTGATTGGCTACAAGTGTGTTTTGGTAGTCGGCTCGACTCCCTTTTCCAAAGCGTTTTTCAAAAATTATGCACCCTGCCTTTAACGGCTTTACAGACATTCATAATTGTACGTATTCATATATATAAATATTTAAATTGCGGGCATTGCCGTTTCTTTCTCATAATAATGACGTTTTCAGCCATATTTTCTAAATTATTTATTTAAAACAGTCTACGTATTTACCAAATGAAATGTTCATGACTTTCAGAGAATTGCATAACATTACACAAGACTACACTTTAAAACCTTAAAATGAATTACATTTCTGTAATCATCTCACCATTTCGTAATATTTAGTTTGTTTCCCATGACACACAAAAGGCGTTTTCTCCTATGCAACAATAATTCATACGATTGCGAGGAACAGATTCAAGTTTAGCCCTTTATCCAGCGATCTTGATTCTGGTTCTTACCAGCGACCGTAAACGTCAAATTTCGAGTTCGGTATGAATTAAAATTATTGCGCCTCAAAAAGCTTTACGACACTGATATCAAACTCTTATTGGCTCCTGCATGCTACGCAGTGCCGGCGCCATGAGGGCGTCTGAAATACCAAGATCACATGAATGCAAATAATTCTCCCAGCCAGAAAATACATATAGCTTTGATACGTCCCTTAAGTTTTAAAGCAATATAAACACATTTCTCTGTGATACAACCACAAAAACTGCAGCTACAGTGAGCAACGTACAAAGCTCTGCACAATACAACAACAACAAAAACGCATGCCTACATATTAGCACAACACTGCTTATTTGAAACTCAGACCCAGAAATAGTAGCAGCTGCTGTAGTTTATTTTTTATTCAATTTTCGAATGTCCATGGCAGGGGTGTCAAACTCCAGGCCCGCGGGCCAAATCTGGCCCGCACCTTCATTTCATATGGCCCGCGAGAGCTTACAAATTACGTTAATTATGTGGCCCGCGAGAGTTTACAGATTATTTTATTGTTATAAGTTTTATTTTTTGCAGGTCATTTCCTACATTGATTATTTTAGCAGCCACCAAAACTAATTATTGTCCCGCCAAAGTCTTTTTGTAATATAATTATATTGATAATGTTGATGATTGCATGAGAGAGAACGAGCAGTACCTCGCACGCGAACACTACTTGAGTGGCCATGTCTTAATGCGAAGGCTAGCAGCGTTCGGGAGTCGCATTTCCAGGCTGCATACATCATCAAGACTGTCTTGTTTCAATATATTAACAATTATAAAGTTTAATATTATTCTTCGTTTATAGTAAATAGTTGTAATACAATTTGAGAGTAACCGTAATGCTGATGTGGCCCGGGATGAGTTTGACCCCCTGGTCCATGGTGAAATTAGTTAATGCAATATACAACCCTGAAATTATGGAATGTTTGTAGCCTTCGTGTTTGCTTTCCATAGTCCAAGAAATTTTACGTAATGTTATTAGGTTGGGGGAACGCGCTTAGTCAAAATTCGACCTTGCCTCACAGACCATCCTTAACTAAAATCATGCTATTTAGTTTATTCACTCTAGGAAGACATTACACTAGGCAAATGTGATTTTTAAATAGTTAAAAAAATGGTGATCTGAGAAGGCGGGATAGTGCCAGTGAATGGGAACGCCGGCCCTGGTGCTGCGTCACAAATTTGTGACATTGTCGTCCTTCAGTCGATGTACGTTTGAAATTTAAAAAGAACACTCACAGAGAGAAGCCTGATTAATGTTCTCATAGATTAATAATTTACTTTAATACTTCTCTATACTTTATGTACTTCAGAAAGGACTGCAGCTGCAACAAATCATCATTTTAACTACTTTTGGTATTGCTTTTGAAATTTCGCAATAAATAAATTATAGTCATTACACTTGTTTCTCTGTTATGCTTTTTATTTATAACAGTGCATGGTTTTATTAAACTGTTTTTGGTAGGACTGTATTAGCAGCTAAAAATATCTTTTAAATGCTATATTGTTAATTTTATTACAAAAACGTTCCTACACATTTCTGTCCATTATGTTGCATTCTATGAAAATAATACATTATATTTTTGGGTTGAGGGTTAGATTAGGGTGGTAGCATTATCGATATAATAGTTAAAGGGAATGGGAAAATTATAGAGCAACCTTCATAGTATGAAGATTACACTGTAAATGTTTTACATTTTGAAAAAAACGTAATAATACGATTAAATGTTGCAAATATGTCTACTCTTCAGCATCTATTTAAATGTACAAAAAATATATTGTGTTTTTGAAAGTTATGTTTTAACACTACGTATTAACAGTGAGACCTGGCTAGTATAACCAATAAAAAACGAGCAGTCAGAGAAGAGTTGAACCGACTGGAGTTCATTCATTTAGCATCCACAGGACAGAACACACTAAAGCGCCCCCGCCGCTGAAACCTTTCGCTGACTAACCACTTCCCAGGGTCCATCAATCTGCGAAGCTGTCAAACACCCCCCTGAAGTGAACGTACTGTATGTGATCAAACCTTTCTATTGGCGTAACCATTACTATTCTTACCGGGGTGATCCTTATCTCAGGGGAGCCTGATGTCTGCTGCAAACGTGAGCAAATGCAAACCTTACCGTTTCTAAAAATAAAACATAATGGGGCACAGAGGTTCCATGTATAGATGGAGGAACAATGCTTAACAATTGAGTTTCTTAAGGTCAAATAAGTAAATGGATTGAGTGTTATCCCAATTCGGTTACGCAGTAATAAAAAGACGTCATCTTAAGGCTTAAAAAAAGATTTGTTTGTTGGTTTCTTAAGGCCATCTATTGTTATATTCATGGTGAGAACTGGTTAATCTACACAAAAGTAGGGAAAGGACAATTTCATATCACCAATACACCTAACCTGCTTGTTTTTGAGAGGAAAGCAAAGTACCTAAAGGAAACCCACAATGACACAGGGAGGACATGCAAACTTAACCTCATCCACTGAGGCACTGTCCTGCCCCAGTTTAAAAAAAAGTAAAGATAATAACTAAGTTATGAACTTTATGCTTTCTAGGGCTGCACAAAATATCCAATGTATTGAAATATCATAGATGCGCATACAGCAATACGGTATGCATATCCCAATAGTTTGCACCAAAAACTCATTAATTTAATATTTCAAAAGATTATGTATAGTCAAAGTTTTAGCAAAGAAAAAAGATGAGTGCTTTGCGTGTGCTGTGACAAAAAAGATGGTCACCACCGATCAGAAAGAATGTCAAACATGTATGTTTTTACACGATTTTCAACATATTTTAATAAGTCCAAATTGATTTTTCAAACTTAAAGCATCATATCACATATCATTTATCGCATTATTTTGCAAGTTGCATATAGCAGCCATAATGCTTTCTTCCAAAAACGTTATGCACCATACATAAACATTTATTATTCACTGCAACTCTCATCAATACAGTTGCTCTTAGGTAGATATTATGTGTCATTTCCATAGTCAAATTTACAGTGACCCTGTTTATATTTGTACCTAGCCTATCTTCTGTTCAGATATGCTAAGTACAAGTTTAAACAGGGTAAAAAGGATTACATTTGACTATGTAAATTATGTAATGTGCGAGTGCTATCTGAGATCAACTTAACTGAGCCTTAACAGAGCATTGCTGTGAGTAACACATGTTTGTGTAATGTGCATAAATTTTTTGGAGGACATATTGTATAAGAAGCATTAATTAATATAATGCCTGTAATAGTCATTGTATTTCTCGACCATGATCCTATTAACACTATCAACCTTATTTACTTTACAGCATTACTGAGTCAATAGAGATCTGGCAGCTTTATTATAAAACTGCTGTAGTTACAAATACATCATGTCAGTCTCTCGTAGCCTTCATTCTGAAGGTCTGCGAAGCATGGCCACTTTGAATGGCCAAAGACCACCCAGAGGACATATGACTGATACGTAAAGCAGCCAATTACGTTTCGCTTTGTGCCCCGTCATGTTTAGGGGCGGGGAAATGTCTCCACAAAAACAGACCAGTGTGCAAACAAAGTTCATAACAACAATGTCAAGCAAACTCTCTGACGTCTTTTAGGTACTTTATACAGTAAACTTTGCATTATTTTCAGCTTTGCATTGTTTCCAGGCGGACCGTTAAAGAACGCAACAAACACGTCTCCCGGAAATGCTGTACAATTCAACCAATCAGATAACTTTTAAAGCTGCTGAAGTGTTTCCAGAAAAGTGTGCCATATGCATCAGACATTCAGCCAACGGTCATTTGGGCATGATATATGATATTTGGGCTGAGGCGTCTCTTCTGGTGCAGGGGTAATCATTTGTACACCACACAGAAAACCAAATGTGTATTTTGATACTAGTATTTTATGTTGTATTTAATTTTGACCTAATTAGTTTCACATTGTTATAAGGCAGTTCAACAGTCTGTAGATCCTCTGCTTTATTCTCTATTCCATTCTCATTCAAAAGCCAAATGGTGAACACCTCAGCCTTTAATTGAAGCACAAGGATAAGGTTTCCTGATAGTTTTACATCAGTGCTATATCATATGCCAGAGCTACACTGTTTCTAATAAAGATGTTTGGGACGGCACAGTGGCCACCCCAAACAGAGCACTGCTGTCCCCCAAGTTCCACGTTCAAGATCTGGCTTGGTCAGGAGGTCTTTCTCTGTAGAGATTACATGTTCTCCCTGTGTCAGCATGGGTTTACTCCATGGGTATTACATGGTTTCCTTCCACAGTCCAAAAACTATACACACGGTGATCTACACACACACACACACACACACAACACACACACACACACACACACACACACACACACACACACACACACACACACACACACACACACACACACACACACACACACTGAGGGAAGAGCAATTTGACATCTCCAATTCACCTAACCTGCGTGCTGTAATGGCATTAAAAATAAACAACCTGTTTATCTAATCCAGTTATTTTAATCAAAACAAATATTAATGCTACACCATTCCACGCCATTTGAAATCATTTTGTTTTCATCTTTGTTGCAACCGTTTTGAAAAAGACGACTTCTGTGCCCCTGTGTACAAATCATTAATGAGTTTGGGTGACGAGTTTTTGGCCCTGAGCCTGCAAGTCATAACAAAGTGTTCAGCTGGGTTCAAGTCTGGGTTTTACGCAGACCAGTCAAGTTCTTCAGACCAGACTGAAACAATCATAAAGGCCCAGACACCCAAAACTTTTGTCTATACAGTGTATATCATATCAATTTTAGCATGTGACTATTTTGTTTAAGTGCATTTTAGGAGACTATAATAACACACTGATTCGAAACACACAAGGAGCAGTGAATGTTTGGGATGAAATGTGACCCCGTCTGTTAAATCCAGACGTCTCATAATCTTATGAGATTAGGAGCATCAAAATTTGATTTTAATCATTCATTTCACATTAATTTATATCTTTGACATGGCCATACAAATCACAAAAAATGACTGAGTTTTCACAGGCAGGGGCACACGTTGAACTCAACATCAGCACCAGGCTCCAGCCTGAAAATTGTACTGACAATCTCTCGTCATACCAAGATCTTTAAAGCAGTGTTTCTCAACCAGGGGGCCTAGGAATGACTAGAGATGACTAAAAGCGATTTAAAATAAGACAAAACAAGCTTTAAAATTAACTCTTAAATATTGTTATGGGTACTTGAAATTAAAATGGCTAGAGATCCATAAGGTAAAGATCACCGCAACCTGCTTTGAAAAGAGTGGGTCAACAAGCCCATCACAGTCAAACTAACAGGAAACAACCTGTTAGGTTTCTAAACAACCTGTTAATAGGTAATCGACAACTTTATGCTAAAATCACACCAATGTTGTTCAACACATGTGTAAACAAAACATAAAACACATCAAAAAACAGACGGTCATAAATGTGTAACAATTAAAGCATCTGACGCTTTCTTTTTCGATCGAGTGCGTGACTAACGCCCGTCTGCGCTCGCGCATCTCTCGTTACCCCGCTATGTTTACCCAACCAAAAAGGCCTACGTTTAAAAACACGGCATTTAAAATTCGCCATTTATGCAAACGAAAATCCCCTTACCGGTCCTCTTCGCTTTAAAGTCACGTTTTTCCACAGGAGAAGGTGTAGCTGGTGAAGAAATCCCATTTTGGATGAGTTGGAGAATCGCTCCCGGTGAAGTCACAATAATGATTTATTTATCACAGTGTCGCTGTTTTGAAATTGTCTGCATTTTGTCGTTCCCGGCGTGTGACAAAGCCAAACATCCTGTCATGAAAGGGCTTGGTTTGTCAGAACAAAATGCTCTTTTGGTAGCAGCAGATCTATACTCGCATCTCACTGAGCAGTGGGCGGAGATACTCGTGTCAGCTTCAGGCAAACGTAGTCAAACCCTTTCTTACTGCTAAGTAACTTGAAACCGATGTGTCAAGTAGATCAGATGTGATTTTATCGTAATCTAGTGGCTGCTTCAGATGGATTACTGATGCGCTGCTGAATCCTCATCATTCTGCGACGCCTGGCTATTTATAGAAACTCCATCGATGTGAAAACATGTTTTAATCTCACCAGAGTCTTTACTTCTGGGATTGACGATAATCCGGACTGGTTGACGTCCTGGTTGGACGGACTTCAACAGGACCACAGTTGCGGCTGTCGTGCATCGCGTCAATGTTGTGGCGTTTGATCAGAATATGTTATTCTAACAGAGAGTTACCATTTAAATGAGTTGATAGTGATGAAAGGCAAATAGCACCCTCTGCAGTTCAATGTCTAAACAACAGAATTTCATTACAGATAAAAGGATCTAAACCCTTTGAATTCAATTTCCCACATTGTCGCTCACTATATTTGAAAGCCCCAACAATGTCAAGGAAAAAGTTTTTTAAAGCGTACTGCCTCATCTTGGGACAAATATTTCTGACAGTGCAGTCACAAGTTTTTTCCCAATAAAATATTCTAGAGCTTGGTATAACAAAAAATATGAAACACTAAGAAATAAGTTTTTTTTTTTTTTTTTACATTTGTGTAATATATTTCAGACAGTGGGGTTTCAACTTATATTCTTTATTACAAATCATAATCAGTATGAATCTGTACACAGCACTTAAAATGTCCAGCGTGGGTTGGAGAGCAGGTTGTGTTTTTTGCTACAGCAAAACAGTGGGTGTTGAATGGTTTCTTAACCTGCTGCAAAAATTATCTGGTTGGTCAAAGAAAGACTATATTTTCAAGATTGAGTGATATTTTCAACAACAGGAAATAGGAAAGTTTTTGCCGTTTTGCAAATCTTGTTATCTACCCATCAACCTCACAACAAAACCACAGATTATAAAAAAACAAGATGAATCCAAAAGTCTAAACTATTATTTTTTTTTGCCAATTGACCCCTTAAAATGTGAATAAACTATAAATATGAAGTCTTGCAATGTGTAAACTAAACATTCAATAGTCCAAATCTTAATTACTTTCATTAGAAAAAAGTTTCTTTTAGATTTACTTTAATTTCAGATAGTTTAGTACATACTGTAAAGGGACGGTTTCCCGGACAGGGCTTCGTAGTCCCAGACTAAAATTTTGTCTATGGCAGCCCATAGAACCGTACGTAGGAAAGTTATGAAATTTGGCACACTCAAAGAGGACATTCAAAATAGTAATCACACCAAATGTGGAGTGTCTATGTCAAACCCAATAGCGCCACCAACAGTCCAAATTTTCACTTACATTTTTGGTTATAACTGCTGACCCGTACGTCATAGAAACGCAATTCTTGTTTCTTCTGATTCCTTGGCTCATGGCGATTCGATTGCACCATATGACATCATTTCCGTAATGGGTGTGTAGCATCTAGAGACACTCATGGCAAAAAGTTATGGAATTCATGTCGATTCGCCAATCCGTTTCCGTATACCGTGTCAACGAATTTTACGTAGAGCGCGAAAAAACGGATTTGAGGCTGTATCTTCACCAAAGTTAAACATATTCAGACGACACTTGATAGTTTTGATGGTCATGACCTGAGGGTTCATGCCCAGTTTCGTCACAGCGCCACCTAGTGTTCACAATATTTATTTGATAGATTCCTTGAGGCATGCCGAGTCAAATGATACCAAAAGGTTTTCGGTCTGCAATTTTGGGGGTCGGCCATTTTGAATTTTAACTTTTTTTGTCGGAAAGTTATGAAATTTGGTACCCTCAAAGAGGACATTCCAAATAGTCCCCACACCAAATTTGGAATGTCTTTGTCAAACCCGATAGGGCCACCAACAGTCCAAATTTTCATTTGCATTTTTGGTTATAACTGCTGACCCATACGTCAAAGAAACGCAATTGGCTCATGCTGATTCGATTGCAACATATGACGTCATTTCCGTTATGCTAATTATTTCGATATTTTGAATTGTTTGTAAAACCTACTTTTTCGAACTCGTCCTAGAGCTTTTGTCCAATTTGCGTAAAGATTGGGTGTTTAGCATCTAGAGACACTCATGGCAAAAAGTTATGGAATTTGTGTCGATTCGCCAATCCGTTTCCGTATACCGCGTCATAACATTTTATGTAGAGCGCGAACAAACGGATTTGAGGCTGTATCTTCGCCAAAGTAGTTTTGATGGCAGTCATGACATGAGGGTGCGTGCACAGTTTCATCACAGCGCCATCTAGTGTTCACGAGATTTGAAAAATTGCTATTTTTGCTTATATCTAATGCTAACTTGATATTTAAATTATGGATTTGAGACTATATCTTCGCAAAAGTTTTGCACATTAATGTGTGCATTGCCAGTGGTTCAGTGGTTAGTGTAGGTTGTCTACAAATTGGAAGGTTGGTGGTTCAAACCCCAGATCCACCTGACCAAGTGTTGAGGTGTCCATGAGTGAGACATCTAACCCCAACTGTTATATGTCATAAAAGTCATGAACTGAGGGTGCATGGAACGGTTTGTCACAGGGCCACCTAGTGGTCACGAGATTTGAAAAGTGACTGTTTTTGCTTATAACTACTGCAAAATTTAGTCTAAAATCATGAAATTGCTATTGTTAGATTCCTTGAGGCATGCCGAGTCAAACGATACCAAAACGTTTTCGGATGGCCATTTTCAATTACAAAGCATACCAACTTTTTCAAACTCCTCCTACAGCATTCGGTTGATTGGCTTGGATTTGGTACACACAATCTAGACTCTAGACAAAAAGTCATAAAAAGATTTTGATAGACCAATCAGTTATTGTATAGCGCATCAACAAATATGATGGCGAGCACGCCGAAATGGATTTGAGGCTATATGCCCATAAATATGCGTATTTCCAGTGGTTCAGTGGTTAGTGTAGGTTGTCTACAAATCGGAAGGTTGGTGGTTCAAACCCCAGCTCCACCTGACCAAGTGTTTAGACCAAGTATCTTTGAGGCGGGACATCTACACCCCAACTGCTACCGATGAGCTGTATGAATAGGTGAATGTTTCACAACTTGTAAATGTCATTAATTGAGAGTGCATGGAATACTTTGTTACAGCGCCACCTATTTCATCAGCGACATTTTTTTAATGCCCTTGTAAACTTTTCAGTGCCCCCTAGTGGTTAAGAGTTTTGAGGTTTTATCTCCAGATTGCTTAATTGTGTGTACACCATATTTGGTGGGTGTCATCACAATCATGACCTAAGGCACCATCAATTTTTTCGGTGCAGTGCCCCCAGTGGTCAAGTCATTTGAGACTATATCTCAACATTGCTTAATCATATATATATATATATCAAATTTGGTGGGTGTCATCACAATCATGACCGGAGGCACCATCTATTGTTTTGGTGCAGTGCCCCCTAGTGGTCAAGTCATTTGAGGCTATATCTCAACATTGCTTAATCATATGTATATCAAATTTGGTGGGTGTCATCACAATCATGACCCGAGGCACCATCTATTGTTTCAGTGCAGCGCCACGTAGTGGTCTCAAGAAATGAAAAATTTGTATTTTTGCCTTAATCTACTGAAAACTTAGATCTGAAATCATGACAGTCATTACTGATACTTCATTCTCTGCCCTTTTTGGCTTGACCCCGGCATCGCTGATTTGCAGCTCTATTTTTAACATGTATCGGTGACATTGTTTTGTCTTAAGATCCACCTGTAGTGTTTTTTGTAAGGTATGTTTGTTTGTAAACTTTTTAAATTACCTAATATATATGGCCTAGGCCTGGATTAATCTAAACCCTGTCCAGGAAACCGCCCCAAAGATTATATTTTTTTATGATAAAATCTCATTGTAAGGACCTGTTTTACAGTAAGTATTTTTAATTACTTGTTTAAATATGAAACCACTGTAATTTTGTTACATTTAAATCAATAAGCACATTAAATAAATATTTCAACACATTTATCTGTTCACTTCGGGAAAGGTTGAAAGTTAAAATGTTTTAGCCCCATCAAAAAGCTAAAATAAATCTAATTGTAGCTGTGTGGTGTTGGTTAATATCTCTTTGGCAATCCTGCTTATTCTGCTACATCAGTTTGTTAGGTGCTAGGGCGGAGCAAGATCAACATCAGTATCTTAACCTAGTTTACACTATTTAATTTGAAAATAAAAGTATTAATTATCCTGAAATTTCTTGTGTGAACTGCCCCTATGGGTGAAAATGTGTACAGCTGCAGGTTAGTATCAAAAAAAAAAAAACACAACAGGCCAACGTTTAGCTTATTACTGAAATATTATTAATTAAGCTATTGACAATAATCTACTGTAAACAACATCACATTACTTTATGTGTTAATGTGATAAAATACTGATGACAAAACCTTTTACAGAAACATTTCAGACAACAAGCTTGATGTTACTATATGTCTCTAGATGCTACACACCCATTCTTTACGCAAATTGGACAAAAGCTCTAGGACGAGTTCGAAAATGTAGGTTTTACAAACAATTCAAAGGGTGTGAGTCTCACATTCCCCCTCAAAAAGCATTTTTAACAGGCTGTGTTTGTCCTTTGATGAACCTTACAGAAACATTTAGGAATGGGATTGATCTGCCAATCACATGTAGTGAGAACTTGGCATTAGATATTGTAAATTCAATGTAAACCATGGCTTCATCTGTCTTACTGCTTTTATAAAACGGTAATACCATATACAGGTACCTGATGAGGTTTCATAAAATAAACACACCGAGTGAATTTGTAATCCCTGCTGAAAAAAACAGCATCAAACCAGCATGGACCAGCATGGGAATTATGCTGGTCTATGCTGGTTTAGCTGGTGGTCACATCATACCAGCACCAAAACACAACATATGCTGGTATGACCAGCATGGGATGCTGGTGCTAATGCTGGTTTAGCTGGTGCTAATGCTGGTTTGGTGCTGGTTTAGCTGGTGCTAATGCTGGTGCTGATGCTGGTTTGATGCTGGTTTAGCTGGTGTTCACTAGCAAACCAGCACCAAAACACAACATATGCTGGTCTTGCTGGTATGCTGGTCTTTTACTCTAAACTCTCAGAAATAAAGGTACAAAAGTTGTCACTGGGACAGTAGCCTACCCTTTCAAAAAGGTACAGCTTTGTACACAAAGAGAACTTTCAGTTCCATTGTCCCGAAGTCATTGGATTTTTTAAAAAGGGGTTTTGGTTAAATGCCTTAAATAAATTTTGGATGAACATAAGCCTAAGATATTTTCAACCAGCTTGTGACTTTTAAAAACTTTTACGTGTCTTAAAAAGGGTGTTTGCTGACAAGTTGCTTCACGGGCAGTGGTGCCGGTGACTTCTTTTTTGAGGGCGCACGATGCTCGAAAGATACTTGCTTAATCTTATGGATGTGTAATCAGTTTGCTGTTAAGTTAGTGTCTTGTGAGTATTTCGTGAACGTGAGCGTCTCTTTTATCATAATTCCATCGACGCATATGCAGCAGGTACGTATTTTGACAAGAGGCATGATGCACATGGTTCACATGATGCAATGAAAACAAGCAGCACACATGACACACATGTTTCGAATTTGCGCCCCGCGGAAGATAAGTCGCTGGCCTCCATCACACATAAAGATCTTAAAAACAATGCAACATGGGCACAATACCTAAAAACGATTCCACAGAGTAACACAGGGATGATGTTATTAATTTAGCGGGACAACCCATATGGCAAAAAATGTATTTTTTTGGCCAAAAATATGTGTTAAATACATGCTAAATACATTTAGGAGAAAGTAAACCTTATTAAAATAAATTTTTGAATTTGAAAATATATTTAGTTTTAACCTTCATATATTAACATATATATATATATATATATATTAAACCAGTTATATTTATATTGTAACATACAAGTTACAGATGAACAAGTTACAATTTGTAATATATTTACAGATGAACACAACATTATGAATTTTGAAGTGTAAATGGAAATATAAAAAGGCACATTTTGGCTTTAAAATTCATAAATGTGTTTATCTGTAAAGATTAATATCTTAGACTATCGACCCAATCAACAATCGACTGTCCAGGTTCATTTACTTTTCCTGTATCCGTTTATTTTATCGATTGTCGATTATTACGCCTGCAGTGTTCAGCAATGGCTGACAGCACGGATGAAACAGTACTAGCAGCTTCTAAACAAGAGGAAATTTACAACTATCGAAGGAGGATTAAACGCTCTCCTGAGGAAGAGGCGAGATTAGAAAAAGAGCATTTTTGGAATATCATTAATGCGTTTAAATATTACAGGTAGGTGACTCAACGGCAACAAGAACGATGCATAAATGTTTACCGTTTTAACTAACATGTAAAACCAAGATTTGTTGTATGTTGTACATGACCCAATCGTTCGTATTTTAGAGTTGTACTTATGACATTTATATTTCGTTGCATTATTTTAATCTTTATTCACATTTGATCTTTTGTTTACCCTTTTCCACAGAATTCATGTTCATGAACGCGTGAATCGAGCCGAGAGGCATTTCCGATGCCTTCCAGATCATCACCAAAAGCTTCTGACAAACTTCCTTCCCAACCTGTCTAAAATCCGCTACTGTATTGACCGAAACCAGGAGGTGCTGCAGGCCATAGTGCACAACTGCATCTATATGTTTGAGAACATGGAATATGGAGAGGATGTAGGTGGCATGCACTGGCAGTAGGTCTTAAATTTGATAAATAATGTTGGTGTATTCACTGATGACAAAACCATGAATAATTTGAGCTCTATGGTGTCTAAATGCATTGATCTTAACGTTTTAGAACTTTTCCAAAGAGGACCCAAGAAAGGTACGGCCTGCCTCGACTTTTGACATGGACAAGCTGAAGTCTACCATTAAGCAGTTTGTACGGGACTGGAGTGAAGCAGGGAAAGCTGAAAGGGATACCTGCTATAAACCTCTCGTAGATGAAATCCAGAGGCTTTTCCCACCTGACCAATGGTAAATATATTCTGATGAGCCAGCATTCTGTAGAAACATCATGTAGGCTATCTTAGGTATGCAGTTGTGACCCTCAGCTGGAATGTGAAGCACATAAATTTTAGTACTTAAAGAGATAACAAGAAATGTAACTTAATCTAGGTGCTGAAACTGTCCAGACACAAACTGATAAGGCAAATACCAGCAAACCAAATAAAACCAGATGTTTTTTAAGTTATGTTTTTTATTTCTCTCTTTGCAGTGATGTTTCTCAAATCAGAGTGTTGGTGCCAGGAGCAGGTCTGGGTCGGCTGGCATGGGAGATTGCTAATCTGGGTTATTCGTGCCAAGGGAACGAGTGGAGCTTCTACATGCTCTTTTCCTCTAATTTTGTTCTGAATAGGTAAACACATTTTCATCTTCACTGTAGAGGAGAGGTCCCATTGAAAAAGGGTATTACTTAAATTTAGCTATGTATTTATTTATATTTAGGTTGTGTTTTCTGCAAACTTTGGTCTTGTTTACTAGAGCATTTACATTTTAAAATGACACTATATATATCCAACCTTAAACAAGTAAAACATGACCATTCACGCACACTGGGCATACGCCTACAAGCTTAAATGAGTTTACTGCTCTAATGGTGTGTGCACACCAAAAGCGAAGCAAATTTGCGTATTCTTGGAAAGATTTGCTTCATGTTTTGATGGAAATCCAGCTAACGTGGACACCCACGTCTTTGTTTACATAAGGTCCGTCTACACTGCAGCACAACACCAGAGTTTTCAAAGTTAAAAACTAAGACAGGGTCTTCAGCGTAGCGTTTACAAAAATCTATTTTTATAAGGCCCAAAAACTCTTGCAGGCTATGCCAGGCATAACCATACCAAAACTAATGCATTTTTAAATGAAAATGCACTAATGTAAACAGTATATTTCTCTCTGGCTTAATAAAATGTACTTATAGCCCCTAAGAATAATATTTTTGACTGTATTTCTGTTAGTGCTGTATAATGTAGAGGTATAAAGCGAAGTGTACTTGAACGTTTTTTCCTTTTTATTTCAAAGTCATTTCTTGTAGAACTTTCCCTTTTAGAAAGTCCACATAGTACAAAGCTGAAGAACCACTTGTGTTGATCCAATCAGAGTAAGGTTTAAGTAAGGGATAATGTAGAGGCAGCCGGTAGTTATTGGGAAATAAGCCCCGACAGTGTGATCAGGACCCGACGCGAAGCGGAGGGTCTTGTATCACACTGAAGGGGCTTATTTCCCAATAACTACCGGCTGCCTCTACATTATCCCGCTTATTACACGGCTACTTGCCACATAAGAAAAAAAACTGGACATGGCATATTTGTTTTAAATTAACATTTTTATCCTTCCGCGAAACTTTGCACAGATGCATAAAATGATCGTAATACCTTATTAAGATCCTCTGCTTCATACTTGTCTCCATTTTTTCTCTTTTAGCCAGTCTTTGAGAAGTTTTAATGCCCATTCTGTATTTTTTTGTGTGTTGGCTTCGTAGCTGTCATGCTCTATTTTGTCAAGTTCAGTCTCTGTAAGCTTTTATGTGTCTTGTCGTGGTTGTCGAGTGTTTGTCACAAGATGGCGCCAAACAGACAGTAATCTTTATTGATCTTTATTGGCGCGGAGCGATTTTACTCGTGCAAGTAGTCCAGCTATGCGTTATTATTTTGGAGCGGTTATTATTTGAAAAAAACGAACCTGCAAATGTCTCAACTGACCAATCAGAATCAAGCATTCCAGAGAGCCGTGTAATAACTTGAAATAAGTTGTAAGGTTTTGTCTTTTAGGTGTGATGGAGAGAATACTTTGACTGTGTATCCCTGGATTCACCAGTTTAGTAATAATAAAAAGGCCTCGGATCAGACGAGACCCGTGTCTTTCCCAGATGTCAACCCCCAGAGTCTTCCGCCAGACTCTGACTTCTCTATGGTAGCTGGAGACTTCCAGGAAGTATACACTGATCCAGGTAATTATACACTGGTCCAACCGATACAGTGTTTACACTTTTTGATAATAAAGGCAGCCTACAAATAGCTTACTCTGTATATTTTTTTCTCTCTTATTAGATATTTGGGATTGTGTTGCCACATGTTTCTTCATTGACACTGCCCACAATGTTCTTGATTACATTGAAACCATCTGGAATATTCTAAAACCTGGTGGTGTCTGGATGAATTTGGGTAAGTCAAATCTATAATTTTCAGTCTGTAATCTTTTAATGTAAAGCTTATATACTGTATTAGAGGCATAAAACATTGTTTGTTTGTTTGTTTTTGATCTCAAAGGTCCGCTGCTCTACCACTTTGAGAATATGGCCAATGAATTGTCCATTGAGCTAAGCTATGAGGATATAAAGGCTGCAATTTTAAAATATGGATTTGTTCTGGAGGTAAGATTTAAGCAGCAAAACATATGTGACCCTGTCTGTGACAACCCGGCTAAAGCCATTTATCAGTCATTTGTTACGTAAACTAATTCAACATTTTATAACTAATATATTTCTTTTTTCCTCTTTATTTCCACAGTTGGAAAAAGAGTCTGTGGCCAGCACATACACAGAGAACGATCGCTCCATGCTCAAGTACCTTTATGACTGTGTCTTTTTTGTCGTTCGGAAACCAGCAGATCAGTTGATCAATGGAGATAAGACACCTACAGATGACCAGACTGAAGATTGTTTACACACAGGAAGCACAGAGAAGAATACAACATTAAGCTGAGAAGACTGAAACTTTGTATTAATTGTTGACCCGTGGTCTTATAATAAACTGTAAAATGTATTTTTTTTAACCATGAATGCCAGCATTATAGCAAAATCCTGGTAACCGAACAAGATTGGAGTTTTAATGTATATGGAATTATTTCACATATTTACCAAAAATATTTGTCAGTGTCTCACTTTGCATTGTTCTCAGGTTTTGGGTGCTGCTTTACATCCCACAAATGATACATCTAACTTTTTACATTTCAGTGTTTTCATAAAGAGACATTTCACTCAACATTAAAGTTATTTATTAATTAGTCTCCATCATGTAATTCCAAACTTGTATGGCTTACTGTTTTCTGCTGATCAGAAGATGAACATTAACCCCCAAACCACAGAGACATTTCTCGAAATATATTTTGTGTTGTGCAGAAGAAAGTCAGTGTGGGGCAAAAACGTGAGGCTGAATAAAGGTTGATATAATTTTTATTATTGCGTGAACTATGCCTTTAAGCTTATTTACATTATTACAGATTTCCTTTAATAACTCCATCCTCTCTGAGGGACTTTGTTGGCTATTAAAATTGTAACAGTTGGTAGCAATGAAATAAGTTGTTTTAAACTTAACAGTTTGTGATTATGGTGTGCATATGATGCAATAAAATTGTAATTTAAATGATTTGAAAGTCTTTTTCATTTTTGTTATTACTTTCCACATGAATGTTTGACGTTAAGATATTTCTGTGGATGATGTGGAATGTGACTGTATAACAAGACCAAAAGTGTTGTTTAAAAACACTGTCAACAGGGAGCGCCATTTTTCAAACGCAAATCAACTTCATCGACGACACAACTGTCGTAAACAGCACGCAGCAAGCTGAAGACGAGCCAAGCTAATTTCAAACAACTGGTCGCACACATGACCAAGCGGAGAGCAGAGAACAAGTTGCCTCCGGATATTATTCCCCATAAAAGATGTTTGCGTTCCCTTTCCAATATCGACGACAAACCGGTGGGAGGAGAAGTGACTACCGTACAAAGCGGTAATCCACCACAACTTCCATCAAATCTTGGACAGCGGTGCAGAAAAAGACAAAACTATAACGAAGACTCACCGAATACAGATGATATGCCGAAAAAACTACCTGCAAACAGAGCTAACCCAATGTTGGGAGATAAGAACACGTGCAAGTCTAGAAAATTCGAGGATGCTGGCAAACCTGTCGCGCGACGGCCATCGCACGCGCTTGAGGTTGAATCAAAGAAAGAGAAAGAAGACAAAAATACCACTGGGGATAAGGTGAGGTTTAACAAAATAATACTTTAGTGTACGTTTGCACACTTGTGTTTTGAATTGTCACGTTGAATAATATGCAATGATTGTAGATGAACACAAGGTGGCGTTGCGGGATTATATTATCAGTGGTATCTTGGATTCTGTTACTTGACATTTTTTTTGTATCCCACTAGGTGATGCACACAGATGAGGATCTTACTGCATTTAATTCTTTCCAGTTCTGGCGAGTCCCACTACCTGAGTTGGATCTTTCTCTCCTGGAGACCGAATCCTCAACTGGGCCCAATGACACCATTTCCACAAAAGATTTAGAGGCGATGGAAACCTGAGGAGCATCGATGCACATATTAATGGTGTGCACATGCTTGTTTATGTTCAGAGTCGTTGTTGTTCTGTCCTGACCTGACATGTGTACTTTGGCTGCTGATGAAGCTGACTTCGTCTAACTCAGTCTGGATTTGTAGCCTTTTGCTGTGTGGAGGCCTTCAGCAGGAGCACGTATATAAAACAAGAGCACATATATAAGCTTCATGTGCATCTCCTATGAATGTCAAGTGTTCAGAAGCAGGTATTTAGTTAAACACTTGCACTTCGGACTCGTCATGGATTTTTTTGTAACAGTAGCTCTGAAAGACCCAGTTTCTTAGAATAAAGATGGATATTTTTATAATGTTCAGTAGGTATTAGTCTGTTTGATTTTTTTCATTGTTGTTTCTTTTCTTTAAGCAACTATTTGTTGATACTTTACCAGTATTTTTTCAGCAGTGTTGTGGTACAAATTTGTATGTTCCGTCAGCCAATATTGTAAATTGTCAACGGCAATAAAAATCTTTTTATAAGACATTTGCTTGTACTGTCTTATGGTTTTGCCACACAAGACTTTTTAATATTTGACATAGAAAAGTGTTAGTTTAATTAACAAGTAAACTAGAGAGAAACATAGCTCCATGAAAACTATATTTTAAAGGGGACATACCATGCATATCATGACTTTTTTCAAATTTAAGTGCTATAAATGGGTCCACAGTGCTTCCATCGACCTAGAAAATGTAAAAAGTTCAACACAGTAACTTCGTTTTGGTAAACGATCCTCTGCAAGCATGTGAAAAAATAGGTAGTTGAAATTTGGCTCCCTTGTGATGTCAGAAGGAGATAATACTGCCCCTTAATCTCTATTCAACCATAGCACTGCCATTTAGTGCAGAGATCAAATTTTTGCTCACACCTACCATGTTGCAATTTTAGCATGTTATTATAAATTATCTGGTATTTTGAGCTAGAACTTCACATAGGTGCTCTGGGGACACCAAAGATTTATTTGACAGCTTAAAAAAATCTTGTGGCATGTCCTCTTTAAAAGTTACACTCATCCTGTAGGCTACATACTATACACACAAATTTGCATCTGTTAAAAACCACTGGCCTTTAAGGTTGAAAAGCTTTAATTTAACTTAACTATACCTTATTAATGCCAAAATCATTCATAATCCATTCATTTTGAAATATTTTTATAATGAGAACAATCATAATTTAGAAAATGAAAATGCTAGATTGGTCATTGCCCCAAACAAAAAAGGGCTTTAAGGGGGTTGTACTTTTAATATGGTTTTAATAACGTATTATTAATATGGTGTGTTATAGATTACTAGCATCAAATAAGACAAGAGTTTATAATGGGAAATATAATAACAAGAATTAAAGTGTGACAATCTGCTAAATATTCTATATGATTTACTTGATGGAGCTTTCAATCCATGTTTGCAATGTTGAACTGCCTTTAGCAGCCTCCCTTTCCTCTCCCTGTCTTTATTTTATGAAGGCATTGGACTTTTAATGTTTTTTTTTTGTCTACAAAGTGTGCCAACAACAGCAAATTTAGTGTTTATGTAAGATCTGATCGAGAACGTTAATTTGAAGCATTGTAAATTTTAAATATGTATTTAGTAATACTGTATAAATCATCATGCGGGCCGGATTGGACACATTTGTGGGCTGTGTTCAGCCCGCGGCCGTATGTTTGTCACCCTTTATTCTTTACCAAAGTTTGTGATTTGCGGTTAAACTACAATCCTCCATACTTTGCTTTTCCCATTCCATCATGAGGAAGTGAAATATACCTGTTTCCACACTATGTGTCAGGTTCTCCTAACCTTTCATCTAGGAAGGTATGAGAGCTGGGAGCAAGTCATATTTAGCTTTATTTCTATAGTGATCAACTTGCAGAGACAGATTTGTTCATTTGATAAAAAAGCATGCATTTTAAAAGCTTTAATGGTAAGACATTTTGATCATATTCCATTTCTATTTGGATCAGAATGGCATATATGCTAATATTTGTTATTTTTATAATAACCAAATAGGTTTAGAAATGTATTATAGCACTTATATTATTGCTTTTCAGGATAAAGCCCATTATTGTTTTCCTCACTTCCTAATAAGTGTCTGCTCAATGTAAATGTAGGCCTATTTGAGTATTTGGGCCATGTATCAAGCGAGTCAGCATGGCCATTCTTGAGTAGCCTATGTTTTTGTTTGCTTTTACTATTCTGCCATTGAAAATAATGAAGTAATAATACATTAACCATAAGAACTTTGGAGAAGTGCATTAACCTCAATAACTACAGAAAAATGTCTTGAAGAAACTTTTAGAGGTTGCAGTTAGAGGTTATAACACAGAGGTTAACTACACTAGAGTCTGGGCATTGTCTAACAGCTCGTAACATTCTTTTCATTATATGGACTGGTTACCCTCATAACTACCTTGAACAATCTGCGCGCATTTAGTTAGTCATTCACTGTAGCAATTTTTTTTTGCTCAGCAGTCATAAAACACTCCAGTATGAGGAAAAATAACATATCGATCTTATGATGACATCCGGACAGCATTAAAGCAAGATTGTAAGAAAATCAGGAAAGACCGTAAATGTTATGCAACCTTCACTTAAGCGAGCGCTACTTTCTCGGAGCAAAACAACGCCGTTAGTTCCAGCTGCGTGTCCACACTTGACACTTTACAGTCTAAAGACCACCCACTTCCCAGCCGATCACATCTCTACACAATTATGCAGAAGTAACACGGGAATAACAATACGCTGAAAAGACTACACGGACGGCATGCCTGGGAAAACGGGTCTGTTATTTGCACACAGGTAAATAAAATATGTTGTGTCAGTTCACGACTGCGTTACGTATGCAACTAAAACTTATAACCAGAGGGGTTTCTTTAAGGCATGTTAAAACACGCGAGTTATTTCATGCCCATTCCACAGCTGGACTGCTGTTGCGCGTGTTTTGCGTATAGTGACGACTATTTGCAACATATTCGCACAGATCTATGATGTGTACAGTAGCCTGTATGCTATAATATAGTTATCAGATGTACATTAGTTGTAAGTGAAACTACACTTAAGTCATCGCTTATCGCAAGGACACCCTCCACCCCTTTTGTGTTTTTTTCCTGTCTTCGGCTAGATGGCAGCATTTGTGCTTATTACTTAGTTTTGTTTTACTACTTTAGTCTCATAATTCCTGGAAAAGGATGTTTGGACGTAGTTCCAGCTCTCGTGTGTGCATTGTTTTTTAGTTGGCAAAGAAATGACTAAAAATATCCAGGACTGACTCACTTCAGGACTGTCACAGAGACCTGGGACAAAATGGTATGTTAATATCCGTAACTTTATCTTGTCGTATTTTTCAATAAAGTGATAGAAGTAATCCAGTTGTGTGGTAACAAGCATTAAACAGCTTAATGTATTTCTTTGCAGTCTAGACGGACTTGGATACAGGCCACTTTTAATAAGAGAGACTGTGTAAAATTTTTGCCAGCCTCACGTGACCATCACAGGTATGCGTCATCATCTTGATCATATCTATGTGCTGCATGCTATATCTTTCAACAGTGAGAATTATGTCAGGTGCCATTAAGTTTGTTAAAATTAGCATTTTTTTAAAACCCAAATCAATATATGTGTACTGTTTTGCAGGTGTTATCCAGTGTGTCAAGTGTGCCAAAGCCTAGTGAGGTATGGTGATCTTCAGTACACACTTCGTGTTTTTTGCCAGTACCTATGTACAGTACTTACATACAGTGTAAATGTGATCTGATCTTTATTTAAGTCAAGGGTATTTAACATTCAAAATGGCAGTGGAAAAAGTAAGTGAATTCTTAGAATTAATAACTGGTTGACCCCCTTGGCAGCAATAACCTAAACCAGGCACTTCCTGTACCTGTGGATCAGACCTGCACATCATTGAGGAGGAATTTTAGCTCATTCTTTATGCCAGAACTGCTTTAGCTCTTGCATATTCTTTGGACGTCTCATGTGTATGGCCCTTTTCATGTCAATCCATAGCATCTCTACTGGGTTGAGGTCTGAGCTCTGACTTGGCTGATTTTGTTTTTCTGAAGCCATTCTGTTGTGGACTTGCTCCTGTGTTTTGTGTCGATGTCCTCATTGTCCTGTTGCATCACCCACCATCTACCCAGTTTCAGCTGATGTACAGACATTTTCACATTATCCTGAAGAATTGTCTGTTATACTTAGGAAATTCATCTTCCCCTCAATGATTGCAAGCTGATCAGGCCCTAATGCAGCAAAGCAGGCCCAAATCATGATGTTTCCTTCACCATACTTTACAGTTGGGATGACATTTTCATGATGATATGCTGTGCCCTTTTTACGCCAGATGTAGCGCTGTGTTTTTCCAGTTTGATCAGTCCACAAAACATTTTGCCAATACCGCTGTGGAGTGTCAATGTGCTCTTATGCAAATTTCAGGTGTGCAGCAATGTTCTTTTTAGTAAGCACTGTCCCACCATGGATACCCTGTTTGTTCAGTGTTTTACGTATTGTAGACTCATAAACAGAGATGTTAGCAAGTGCCAAAGATGCCTTTAAATCTGTCATTCTGTGTTGTTTCTTTACCTTATTGATGAGTCTTTGTTGTGCTCTTGGTGTCATTTTGACTGGGCCCCCACTTCTTGGTAGAGTAGCAACAGTCCCAAAGCGTCTCCATTTGTAGATTGTTTGCCTAACTGTAGACTGGTGAATGTTGAAAGTCTTTGAAATACCTTTGTTACCCTTTCCAGCTACATGTAAAGCAACAATTCTTGATCGTAGCTCCTCTGAAAGCTCTTTTTGGCAAGGCATGGCTCACATAAGTGTTTCACCTTGTGTAGAGCAAACTCCCAAAGTTTGAGTGTTTTTTTTTCATTCAAAGTAGCTGTAGTTCACACCTCCAAAGGTTAACCAGATTCCAGGTGTGCTAAAACCTCACTCCAATTAGCTTTTTTTGAGATCATTTACTTGAGCGTTAAAGCAACACCAGAGTTTTTTTTACCTTAAAATAACGTTTCCAAAAAAGTTTCAGTCGTTCATCCACTCGAAACAGGGTGAATGGCACTTTCACATTCGCTTTGAAGCCCTTTATCGGACAAAACCGCACTAAAGAAGTTTCCAACCGTCGTGTTGCGGCGCTGTAGTTCGAGTGAAAACTACAAAAACTTGCTTTACGGCAGACCTACAATCCAATCAGAGCCAACTTTGCTGCTGTAGGCTAAATTATTTACGACAGTGGTAATGGACAATTACGCTTACAACCTGTAGGGGGAGCAAAGGGCAAAAACTCTTTAGTGTTGCTTTAACATACTTTTTCACAAACATTATGTGGTTTTTGGTTGTTTTCAATAAAGACATGAAAACTTAATTTTTTAGACACATTATGTTTGTCAATACCTTTGACTTGATGAAAATCAGATCACATTTTAGGACAAATTTATTCAGAAAGCTATGAAATTCCAAAAGGTTCACATACTTTTTCTTGCCCCTGTACATGCATACATAGACTACAGCACATGTTTACTTCTGTAAGTATGTGCTTTCTTTCTTTCTTTCTTTCTTTCTTTCTTTCTTTCTTTCTTTCTTTCTTTCTTTCTTTCTTTCTTTCTTTCTTTCTTCTTGTAGTTGAGTAGTTCAGCAGTTACCTTTGTATCTTATTTAGTATCACCTTCTTGTTCAGATGCTGTTGTGGGAGGCTTATTGTGGAGCATGTGGGTCCTTTCTCCGGTCTCCTGGGACCTGGTCCTGGATCTGCCGATGAGGAGGAGTGGTCAGTGACGCGACACACCAGCATCAGCCCTACCGATGCTTTCGGATCGCTGGACTTTCAGGGCAGCACGAAGCGCACGTCTCGTGCCAAGGTTTGTGCACATCTGTTAAGTGAGCTCATATAATATAGATTATACCAATTTTTTGCCTCACTTGGTGTCATACTGTATAGACAAGATACTTAATATATATTATGAAGTATTAAAAATAAGCTTGGGTCAATCTGTGAGTGCATGTGAACCTTGCCCTGCTATTCAGCTTTTAATAGGCTCATTTATTTGGCCTGGAGTTATTAATTTCTTTTTTCTGCAGTATGTGCGGCTTTCCTGTGACACTCCATCGGAGCACCTGCTTCAACTGATGCTGAAAGAGTGGCACATGGAAATGCCCAAGCTGGTGATCTCAGTGCATGGAGGAACAGATAACTTTTCTCTGTCTCCACGGGTGTGCCAGGCCTTCAGTACGGGCCTCATACGAGCGGCAGAGAGCACTGGAGCATGGATACTCACTGATGGGATTAATACGGGTTTGTGTTGTGCTTTCTTTGTCTATCGTACTATGGTCTATAATGTTACTGAAATTGTGTGTCTTAATGTACTTTATATCTCCTTTCCAGGTGTTTCTAGGTATGTGGGTGATGCAGTAAAAGAGTATGGATCTCATGACCACAGGAAGAGGAATGTTGTAGGAATCACACCCTGGGGTATCATTGAGAATAACAGTGACCTTATTGGCAGAGATGTGAGTTGTACACTATGTTGTTGTTATATACATTTAGGAAGCATTTTTAATTGTGGTCCACATTGTATGTACAGTTATGTATATTGACTAAGCAAAAACATGATTTTGGGATTGACTGTCTTTTGTCAGGTTCTCAGGCACTACCAGGCATTGGGAAATCCCCTGAGTAAACGTGCCGGTCTGAATAGCATGCATTCACATTTCCTTTTAGCCGATGATGGAACTATGGGTAAATCGGGATGTCAGGTAGACCTTAGGAAGAGACTGGAGAGGTACATACATTTTCAGAAGATCCACCCCAGTAAGTGTCTCTGTGCTTTAGGTCTGCCTGTGAAAGGAAGTCAGCATGTTTCATTTGTCTTCGAAAGAATTGTGTATTTGATGTACATGTGTGTGAATTTGTATTTCTGTGTCTTTTTCAGGATTGCATCAGCATGTGCCATTGGTGTGTGTTGTAGTAGAGGGTGGCCCTGCCGTCCTCTCTGTAGTCCTGGAGTATGTACGCAGAATTTCACCAGTACCTGTGCTGGTGTTTGAGGGAACAGGCAAAGCTGCAGATCTGCTGGCGGTAATACACAAAGAGACAGCTGTAGACAGGTGTGTCTTACCCAAGACATCCATTAGTATAAGTTTCCATTTAGAAACAAATGGTGCAGTGATGAAACATGGCACTTCCTGTCTCCCATTGTTTCCTGACCTATTGTGTAGTTAATGACCTTACTTGGGTTTGGGTATTTGTATGTTGTTTTTCTGTATTTCCCATAGAAATTTGGATTTGGATATTAAAGAGGACTTTGTACTGAGGATTCAGGACATGTTTACTGTGGAACGACCAGAGGCTACTGAGCTCCTCAACATACTTATGGAATGTATGGAACACAGAGAGTCTGTAAGTGTACCAACTTAAACTATACTTTATATATGCCTATAAATATGTGTTTGTTGCGTAATGTGAACCATGTGCATCACATGTTTTGTCAAAATAACTGCACACGCGTCAAAACCATTTATGATAAAAGAGACGCTTACGTTCACAAAATTCACGCAAGACACTCCCTTAACAGTAAACTCTGATTATGGATGAGATTATGCAAGTATCTGGCAAACGCGAGCGTCTCTTTTATCATAAACCCTTTAGACGCGTCTGCAGCAGGCACTTATTTTGACAAGACTCGTGATGCACATAGGTTCACTCGACACGTAGAACACATATTTTGAAATTACAAACCACACACATGACGGGCTACATACATTTTTACGAACTTTGCATCGAGCGCCCTCGAAAAAAGAAGTCACCGGCCGCCACTGCCTATTATTGATTTGTTTGATTTAAAGGGATGAGGGTAGTATTTTTTTACACTAAGTGCAAATAGCATCTCTTGTTGGCAAATGCTATTTACACTAGCTTTGCCCACCAATGTCTGGTTGGACCACCAAAATACACTTGAAAAACAACATAGAGCGCATGACTTTTTGCATCCTGTTAATAATATACAAAAATACTAAGGCGCAAATAGTATTTGCCAATATAGATAGCATCTAATTTGTATTTACACTTAAAGGGACACTTCACCCATTTGCATTAAGCTTTGTATAGTTAGAACCCCAGTCATGTTTTTGAATGGTCATGCAACATTTCCTCAGTTGCCGCTGAGACAGGAGAAATACAGATTTCAGTGTTGCACTTCCTTCTTTCAATGATGTAAAAATCATCATTTTGCGTCATTGAAAGAAGGAAGTCCAATATCTTTGTTGAGGGGGTGAGACTACAAACACCCCTTTTCTCGGTCAAATAGGCACCAAATTCTAAATGTATGTTACATTTCGACTATAAATATGACGCACTTTTAATAAAGATTAATGTTTCTATGGGTGAAATGCTCCGACAGCATCTAATTTCTATGTACTTATTACAAATTTAATAATTTTATTTACTAAATATTTTTTTTAACATACTGTACATAGCATATCTCTAAGAAAATTCTGATAATGTAACCTAGTGTACATAGAAAATATTTCTTTATGTTTATTTAGGGTAAATGGCATCTACGGCTATTTGCACTTTATGTGTAAATAATAGCTGCCGCCTGTTATGTGGAAGTGGTCTGTTAATTCATGTACAAAATAGCACCATACCCTGCGCTGCTTTCACCGTTCTCACAAGATGCCGATCAGTAAGGAAATGTTTTTGAAGATGATAATCATCCGTTCAGGAAATAACTTTGTTAGTCCCAAAATAAAAATTATGTCATCTTTTATTCCCCCTTAAAGTATTTACTGTACCACACCCATGTGACTTTCTTTCTTCATTCAGCACAAAAGAAAAAGCATTTATTTAAGCAAAGTCATTTGGAAACATTTCTTCAAAATTAAAAATCACTATGTGGTGGTTTCCCGGAAAGGGCTTATCCTAGTCCCAGACTAAAGTGCATGTTTAAGCTGCATTTATTTAAAAAAATCTTGCATTGACATACCTTAAAGAGTAACTAAACCCCAAACCAACTTTTTTTAGTTAATGGTCTGTAAGAATGATGCTTTATTAGTGCTGTTCATTGATTTTAGTAAGTTTTTTGACATTTGGATATAAAGTGTTTCAATACTACAATATATGGTGTAAAAACGTCTGAGTGCTGCCCTCTTCAGGTTGAACGGTGGCTACTGCAGTTGAATTATCCTATTGGATGTTGGGTCCAAGAAATGACTCGTGACGTAAGCAGGTTCAAGCTCACCACGCCCTTGTTACGATCTCACCACACACTTAGTTCGTCCCCTCTATCTCCGTTGGGATCTGCCCACTTTTCTTGCATTTTTCAAATATTGCAGTGGGTGGAGTCAGGCTCTGACCAGGGGTTTAGTTACACTTTAACATATATGGTGCTGTTGTTTTGTCTCAAGATGCACACCTGTAATGTTTTTTGTAAGGTTTGCTTGTAAAAACTTATTAACTGACCTAATTTAATTAAAGACAAGTCCTGCATTAATCTAAACCCTGTCCGGGAAATGCCGCAAAAAGTGTATGACACAAAACAAGCTTGAATATGCCGAATTTCTGCTTCCTACACATACTTTTTAAATGATTGCACATGGCATAGAGCAGGATTTCCTGAACTGGAGTTCACAAACCCCTTGTTGGTTGTGATGGATTTGCAGGGGGTTCGTAAGTTGATGAAAAATAATTAATTACAATTAAATAATAAAATGTAAATTAATAGTTTAAAATAAAAAAAATCGAAATAAAACACTTATACAAAACATATATTATATTATACAACACTACAATAAATCAGAATACTGAGATACGTTATGAACCAATCAAAAAATTACTTAATTACTTTGTAACAATGATGTAATAATAATACTATTGATAAAAACTTTCAAATGGATGAAAAATCAATGTTTTTGAAGTAAAAATGCATATGTGCTATTAAGTTATTGAAATATTAACTCTTTCACCCCCAGCGTTTTAAAAAAAAGTTGCCAGCCAGCGCCAGCATTTTTCATGATTTTCACCAAAGTTTAATGCCTTCCAGAAAATGTTCTTCTTTAAATATATAAACATACAATATACCAAATGAAAGAACAGACCCTCTGCTTTCAAACAAAAAAAACCGTTTCATCCTACCTTTAGTGGTTCTTTTGCAATCAGCTTTTGAAAATGGGTAGGTTTCTGCAAAAACACCACATTTTGAGCAAAAAGCAGAGATAATTCCATTTTTGTGATGGACTTTTCATAGAGATCCCATTCAGAGCGATCTTTAAAACAGACACGGACATGCAGCTGCTTGCCATAGGGCAATACTTCCGGGTTTAAAAAATTGCGGAAGGGCGCCACCTGGTGGATAATAGCGGTATTGTGGAAAGAAGGAAAAACTCGTCATTGGCGGGGAAGCGTTTTCTCTTAAATGACGAGATATCTCGTCAATGACGGGGAAAGAGTTAAAGAAAACCCCCACAATTTTTCAATATTTACTATGTTCTTACCTCTACTATAGAAATTAATACATATCTTTACATAATTCATCTAAGATGTGGTAAGAACATAGTAAAATACTGAAAAACTGTGGTGTTTTCTTTTAACTTCTAAATCTCAGGAAGCATTTTAAATATATAATATAAATTAAGGTGGTTCTGCAAAAAAAGTTGGAAAACCCCTGGCAGATTATAATCCAGAGGTCATTTGGAATTTTATTTGCAATTTTTAAACTTTTCCTTTAATCTTCAACTCTTTACTCATTATTGAAAGTCCTCTTCAACCTGTACAAACTATTTAAATCCATTTTGCATCTGTACATTCTTTCTCTCTTCCTGTCTCCTCTCTTGCTATTTCTTCTACTTGTGTCTCTTCCTCTCTCCTCCTACTTGGCAGTAAACAGTGGTTGTTTTGTGTGATAAGATGCCTGCTGCGTATGGGTCTCTGTCTTTACGCCGAAAGCTCTGATGTTAAGCCCCCATCAAACAGAATGTTGTAGTTTACCACACCCTTCCCACATCTCCAAGCTTCTAAATTGAGAGAGAACAGAATAATTGGAATGATGGTCCATGAAACGGATTTCCATATTAATCGAATAGAAGGGATTAATTTGGTCCCCAGGCGAACAGATTCTTAGATTGGCTATGAATCACTCATGCGAAAATGAAATGCCAAAGGCATTTTAGGAGAAGAAACATCAACACTGGGTGTCTTATAGAGTTACATGCATTTATATTTTGGCATAGGATGCTGGTTGTTTCATACTTGTACCAAACAAAGTTCAACTACACTAATTTTCAAATCTGTTTTAATGTTGGCAATCTTTATTAGTTCTAGCCGGTTAAAAGTTCTTTTTATGTGTGACTTTGAGGACATTTGGAAAAGGGTTTGTTTTTTGTTGACTTTCTGATAATACCTTTTTAAATTTTAGATCACCATTTTTGACTCAGAATCTGAAGATCTTCAAGAGGCAGATGTTGCTATTCTCACTACATCACTGAAAGGTATGAATGACCCAAAAAAGAAAGTTTTGCTACTGTACCTTTAACTACAAAATTTGGGGGCTTTTTAAATCAGGCTGGGCCTTGTTGTAAATAGGTGCTGGTCTGTAAATGTGAAGGGTCATGACATAACAAAAACTATGAAGATTTCTTAACAAGCTATATTTGCTACTTTGTTTCTACACATGGCGTTTGTGGGCTGGGGAGGATACTTACATTACACTGGGAACGAACATTACATTGTGTAAACATAGTTGCCTGTTAAACTATGTTACGTACAGGTACCAGAGCTTCCCCTGATGACCAGCTAAGTATCTCATTGGCCTGGGACAGAGCTGATATCGCGAGGGACAACATACTGGTGTACGGACAACAATGGCAGGTACACAAACCAATCTATCATTATCAAGAGGCTCTCTATAATATATAAGTTGATGGGTAAGGGTGCGCGGCGAAAAAAGTAACGCGGGGGTTAGTTGTAACACGGACTGTTTATTGTTGCACAAGGTTGAGCATTTAGTTTTTCCGGTATTTTTTTCACGCTGCCAAAAGACAACCTCCCGCAAATGATTGGAAATTTATAATGTTTTTCCAGAGGGTTATTGATGAATGAGTTTTTTGGTGGCATGTAAGTAAATTTTTTCATCATATGTTTTTGTCGGTTTCTAAGTTGGGTCTGTAAGATACCAAATCCAATGCTGTGTCATATTAATCAGTGTCTTGTTGACTAAAACATAGCATCATTTGAAAATATGTCTGCAGCTCTAAGCAACTTTTTTGGTGGGCTTGAAAATATTTTGACCCAGCGGTGTTAATTGTTACACTGTGTTACAACTATTCCCTCAGCACTTACGATATGAAAACCGCTAACGTTAGCGTAATTCTTGCCGTTGTTTTTAATAGGCTACACACGAATGATTGCTGGCTGCCAACAAAATAAATATGCTTGTCTTATCAAAAATCGTGTGTCAAATTTATTTTTGTTCATATCTTTAATATTGATTGAATAAGGTCACGTCAAAGATTGAAATCATAATGAAATGAATGGCTTAAATCAGACTTTGCTCATTATCTCAGAATTTGATTTTGAAATTGTAGTACGGTTATTACAGACAGGGTCACATAATTGTGCTGCTTTTTCTCACACATTTAGACATTTGTATCCATTTATAATTGGACTATTGTTAGAAAAGGGCTGGATTAAATGAATAAAGTGTGGATACCCGTCTATTATAGACAGATATATAAACAATATCCACTTCAAGTATATAGACAAAATAGTATTGAAATATTTGCCTGCAAACTTAATTTTTAGCAAGTGTTACAACTAACCCCCTGCCTGTTACAATTAACCCCACCTATGGGGTAAGTTGTAACGTTTGCACTTCTGTCACGTTTGGTGTAATTGTCCAAGAATGGTAAGTACTAGAAACCAACTTCAAATGGTCATTTGTAGCAGAGATGTGTGTGTTGCTTGTGTACAAATATAATTAATCAAACTCAAATATTATTTGAATGATTGAGCCAAAACCAAAAAGCGTTAGGTTGTGCCCCACTCTCCCCTATTATAGGTAGGATCTCTCGAGCAGACCATGTTGGATGCACTAGTGATGGACCGAGTCAGTTTTGTGAAGCTGCTCATCGAGAACGGCATGACCATGAGTCACTTCTTGACCATCTCTCGTCTGGAGCAGCTATACAACATAGTAATCACCAGTCACTATTTACACAAAGCTTTATGTCTAATACAACAGAGCAGGGACAGGGATAATTTTGCTGATTAAAAATAAATCTATTCGTATTTTTCAGCAAAAAGGCAGCCCTGATTATTTTCTGCGTCATCTCATTGAGGATGCCAGACAGGTTTGTGCAATTGTGAATTGCTGGACAAGATGACAATTTCTGCCTGTCTATCTCTAAACATTTTTTCATGTGTTTGTCTAGACTCGACTACCAGCTGTTTATAAGATGACTCTAATAGACATTGGTATGGTGATTGAATACCTGATCGGCGGAGCTTACCGAAGCACGTATACACGCAAGAGCTTCAGAACAATGTACAGCCGCTTACACGCCCCAATAAAGGTATGCTTCTTTCTGCAAAGCAGATGCTTTGTGTACATAATAACAATATTGTGTGCCCTTCATGACCACTGTGTTCTGTTTAAATTATATTTAGCCTTAAAGTTCTGCATAATTAAGGGCGTGGCCACTTGAGTGACAGATGAGAGCTAGTTGGGCATGGTTTCAGCAACCAGGCACCTCAGGTCCACCCACGTCCCGTCTCTTTGAACATTTTCGGAGTGACATGCTGCCAAGATGTTGACAGCAGGGTCCGCCTACTTTGGGCTTTAAAATACTTTTTACAAACCTCTGGGTGATCTCACGGACACTTCGTCCATATTTTATATATCATATTTAATAGATATCTTTAGCTGTGGTCAAATTAGCATACAAACATATCACTTTATATTTACTATGCAGGAGATTGTGTAAATACCATTCAAATACAGTATGCCAAAAGTTTTCTATATGCCTGGAAATTCTTGCTTCACTTAAAATGCACACTAGGTGGATACTGTATCCCACAATGCAGTGCACTTTTCATTGTTCCATCCTATTTTTACAGCTGTAATAACTGACAAACACTGAGAAAGTTTTACTAAAAATGTTATTAAAAAGTAAAAAAGTTTTTATTTCCAATTTGATCACTCATGCAAAAATTCACGCATACCACTGTTTAAAACTTTAATCACTGCACAATGTTTGCGGTTTCATATAATAAAAGAATTGATGAAATACTATAATACGGCATATTGTTAGTTTGTATACTGCACAGTATTCAGATTGCAGTATTCCATCTCCCTTGAAACGATAAATAAGCATTTTTCGCACTGTAAGATTTGTAAAGCTGTTTTAATTTGCAGATGTGTCAAACTAAATTATTAGGCATTCAAAATCTATTGGCCTGACATTTTGGTCATATAATCTGTTTTGGTCTTTTTCAGGAGGGTTCCAGCCCTTTCAGCAAGGCCAGGAAAGCAGCCGTAACCCCCGAGACCACCCCACCAAGCTCCCATTTCTACAGAACCGCTCAGCCTTGGAGACAGGTCCTTTGAAATATTTTCTATTCTCAGGCACCACAATGAGTCAGATGCTTATTAATATACTAACAACCATGCCATTTATTAAAAACAATCAGAATTGTGTCTTTGCAGGAGGGTGCGGTAGTGCCTCAGGACCTGAAGTCAGACCCGAGCTCCGAGTTTATATGCACTTTTAATGACCTGTTTGTGTGGGCAGTGCTCAAGCATCGTCAAGAGATGGCGCTGTTCCTGTGGCAGCATGGAGAGCAGGCTATGGCCAGAGCGGTGGTGGCCTGCAAGCTCTACCGGGCCATGGCAACGGAAGCTAGGGAGAGCAATATGGATGACTGCACATTTGACGAGCTGAAGAGAAACTCGCTGTCAGTTTCGCCTGTTTACTTGCTCATTTCAGCGTTTGTAGTGCTTCTGTAGCTTAGTTGGTAAAGCATTGCGTTAGGAGTGTAAAGGGTTGTGTGTTCGATTCCAATGGAATGACAAAATGTATAGCTTGTTACTGTGAATGCATGCGGCTGCCAAATGCATGAATGTAAATGTAGTCCAAACACAATGTGCTAAATGCTCCTTACAAGGATAGTTCAACCAAAAAGGAAAATTAATGTTCGTAACCAAACCGATCAGAAGCCCCATTGACATCCATAGTAGGAAAATGCAATACTATCGAAGTCGGTGCTTCTGATAAGTTTGGTAACAAACATTCCTCAAAATATCTTCCTTTGAGTTCATCAGAACAAAGACATTTATACAGGTTTGTAACAACATGAGAGTGAGTAAATGATGACAGAATTTTTGGGTGAACTATCCCTTTAAATAAAGATATTACGTTGGACTAGGGGTATGTAACAATTATGTACTAAAAAAGAAAAGAAATTGATTTCTGTTTTTAAAAATGTTTCGAAAATATCCCCATTCACACTAATCCCCAAAAATGACTAAAGCATTGTATTATGCATGACCTTATACACATAATGTCACCGTTTTAAAAAAATCGCGTTTTTGTGGTTTACACAGAGATAATAATGAGAATGTTTTCAAAAACGTGCACATTATTCGTGTTTTCAGCCCCTTAAAACTTTGTTTTTGTGCACATGAATGGCCAGATTTGTATGAACACAAATGTTTACGCTTTAACTGTAGATAAAAATGGTGTGTGTAAAAACTCCCTAGGTTTTTCAGTTTAAATCCATGCTAAAAATCTGTCTAATATGCGTTCAACTACCACCACCAAACATTGCTTTTTAAAGTCACAATACAATTAAAACCTTTATTCTTTTATTTTGGAATATTGTGGTATTTAAAAACAAATGACTTATCTGTAGCACCAGCATTTTTCATGATTTTCACAAAAGTTAAATGCCTTGCAGAAGATTTTATTCTTTAAATATATAAACAAACAATGTGACCCTTTGCGTTCAAACAAAAAGTTTCATTCCACCTTCATCTTTTTTCACCTCTCAAATATGGGTAGGTTTCTTCAAAAATACACAGTTTTGAAGCTGAGACGATTCCATTTTTGTGAAGGGCTTTTGATAGAGATCAGATTCAGAGCGATTCTAAAAACATACACGGACATACAGCTGTTTGCCCTAGTGGGATATTTCCGAGTTGTATAAGTTGCGGAAGAGCGCCACGTGTTGAATAATAGCGGCATTACGGATTTGCCGGAAATACTCGTCATTGGCAGGGAAGCGTTTTCTCTTAATTGACAAGTTATCTCGTCAATGCCGTGGAAATAGTTAATCGCTAATCTCTTTCCCTCCTCAAAATGATATCTATTTTCTTCCAGTCACAAGGAATGGCAAAAGGACAGAGCCTGGGAAAAAATCGTAGCAAATTGCAAAATGACCCAACTTACAACAATCCAATCAATTCTTGATTGACAGATTCAAGTCCCGCCCTACCTTTTTTCTCATTTCAGAAGCCGTTTGACTTGGGTGTACATCAAGATGGGGAAAACAACACAATCGCTACTTTCGTTTCATTGTGACTTTAAACTAGTTTCCCGAAATACTCTCTAATCTGTCATGGGTCAGATAAATGGATAGTACCTCCCCCATCTTACACCATTGGTTGAGCCAGTGTTGCTATTTTTGGATAATGTGATGCTTAGAAAAACATGCAATAAACAGTATGTTTTGATAGCATCCAAGTATTTGAATTTTGGAGAAACTTAAAAAACCTACAAATGGCTTACTTAAGTTGTCACGCCACCTTCAGTTGGTATAAGATAGGGGTGTCCAAAGTCGTTCCTGGAGGGCCTGTGTCCTGCGGAGTTTGGCTAAAACTTCCCTCAACTCACCTGCCTCAAACTATCTAGTCTGCCTAGTAAGACCTTTATTAGCTGGATCAGGTTTGTTTGATTAGGGTTGGAATAAAACTCTGCAAAAACACCGGCCCTCCAGGAGCAGGATTGGACACCCTTGGTATAAGAGAATATTTAACTATAAGAGAAAATTCAACTTCAAGTCAAAATAACAAATGTAGTTCTATGGTTTTGTGGCTTAACCCTTTTAGAGAGTTTGGTCAGTTGGCTGTGGATCTTCTGGACAAAGCCTTCAGAGAGAACGAGCGCATGGCAATGAAGTTGCTGACGTGGGAGATGACGGACTGGAGTAACTTCACTTGTCTGCAGATGGCTGTTTCGTCCAGACTCAGACCCTTCGTGGCCCACAACTGCACTCAGATGCTCCTCACAGACTTGTGGATGGGCCGTCTCAACATGAGGAAGAACTCCTGGTTTAAGGTAAGTTTAATTGAGAGATGTAGATGATGATGACGTTATAATATTGTTTTTCATAATTGCTGGTACATTTGTGTCCAAAGTGATTATTTTCATTGCAGACATTTGTCACATCAAGACCTTCAAATCAAGGGTTTCAAAGATTTCACCATTATGTTACCTGTTTAATGTGACTTTTGCCTGTGCCTTTTTTAAAGTCTCTCATGATTTTATCACATCAAGGAACATTTCCAGATTTTCCACCCTGACCTAGATCTGTATTTTTGTCCAAACCCACATCCTTTCTCACCAGATTATTGCCAGTATCCTGATGCCTATGGCCATTCAGCGGCTAGAGTTTAAGAGTCAAGCAGAGATGTCCCATGTTCCACAGTCCCAGGAGGCTTTGCAGTTTGGTTTGGAACCAGGAAGTCTTGGGACATCAGAACAAGAAGGGACACCAAATGCAGTAAGGCATCTAAACAGATATTACAAAATGAAACCCTGCTGTACCACACTAAACAGCAGTGTTTACTATTAATAACTTTGAGCATTTAACTACTCTAGATCCCAGGGGATGAGGAGAGGGGACCCAACTGTCTTCTAACCTGTACCAGAAAGGTTTATGACTTTTACACCGCTCCTGTGGTCAAATTCTGGTTTCACACAGTATGTTTCCCCCTCCACCTTGATTTAACTTCTCCCTCCATCTTTCATGGGACATCCCTGAAGTGCTGATTTCTGAACATTTTGAACATACAGATGGCATTCCTGGGCTTCCTTATGTTGTTCTCTTACACCGTGCTTGTGAAGATGGAAGAAAAGCCCAACATTCAAGAATGTGTGGTCATAACATACATCCTGAGCACGGCAGCAGAGAAAGCTCGAGAGGTAAGCGCTCTCGAAATCACAACCCTCTGCAGGAGACACTTGAAGAATCAATGCTAGAAGATAAATGAAGCATGCGGCATGAAATCAACAGTGTCTGCAGCTGTTCAGGGCAATTACAGAATGAAGTGTTGTTGAAAACTCTTATCTTTATTGTGTTGGATTCAAAGGTCTCTTATGAGGCACTATCTCTTTCTGATTATGGTGTTCTCAAGTTTACCCTGAGAATTTTTCTTCCGTTTCAAACTTTTGTTACCTCTGTGAACTTTGCAGCGGTGCATTAATGGGAATTATTAACAGAGTACTGCTGTTTACAGCTTGTGCCAAAGATCTTTTGTGATGTTTGTTGCATGTGTTGGATAGTACTCTCAAAAACACGTACATTCGTACTTTAATGCAAATTAATGTAATGTGACATGAAGAGCTCAGATTCAAAACCCTCTAAGTGCGTCTGACATGTTTTCTTGTAAATGGGAATTTTTGTATCAGGCTCTTATGTTTAGGTTCAGTATTTTCCCTTTAATAGAAATGAAAATGTTATTAGTCAGTCATTGAAATACCAAACTTTCACGCATGTTACTTTAGTTATTTCACTGGTGTTTAACAAATTTGAAGTCTTTTGCTTAAAAAACGTCCAAGTACAAGCAAAAATTTATTTCTAAAAATGATTCCACACTGTCCTTAATAACCCATACGGTACATTAAAAAAAAAAAAAAAATTATATATATATATATATATATATATATATATATATATATATATATATATATATATTTCAAAATTAAAAAAATGGCCAAAAATATATTTGCTGAGATATATTTTGGAATAAGTAAAAACTGTATATTATATTTACATTTAGTCATTTAGCACACGCTTTTATCCAAAGCAAAAAAACAATTAAAGCGATGTGTCATTTTGTTGTACAAAAGTTTTTTATCAATATATATTTTGGAATATTTTGGAATATATTTTAAAATAAATATAAAGCATTTAAAATATATCTTTCTTTAGCCCTTTATACAGTATATTTCAAACTAAGGAAATATATATTCATGCCGCATTGGAAGAAAAACTTTGTTTATGTTTGTTTACAAAACTTTTAAAAATAACAGGTTTGAGTAGGTTTAAATTATACATATTTTCATCTTCAAAAATGGACTTTATAAAATTAACTTGTATTTAGCATAAATTTAAAATGCTAAATACAAGAATACATTTCTTGCCATATGGATTGTAAAATTTGAAATGTAAATTTCGAAATATATGTTGATATATGAATGTTAAAACTAAATATATTTTCAAAAAAATATATATATATTAAATTAGGCTTTACTTTCTACAAAATGTGTTTAGCATATATTTGACCAGAGAAATGTTTTTTTTTTTGCCATATGGGAAAGGTAAAATGCTTAAAAATTCTAATATATTTGGTAAACCTTGTACAAAATGTTTAAAAAACAAAAAGAAACGTGCGCTTCGCATTCAATTCTTTTTCTGTGCACTTAGAGGACTTTGCTGAAAAAATCATTGTGGCGTAATGGATTCTATCAACAAACTGGTATTTCTGAATGTCCTAAGCATGCAATTATGTGGAATTGAAGCAAAAAGTATTTGATGAACGTCTAATATGTGGCGTGAGCATTCGGTCAATATCATTATATCGTTTTTGATGGAGGTAGGCAAAATGAACAGGGCATACAGTACTTATTTATATTGTGTCTTGTTCTAGGTGTGGGTATTGGAACCCAGGAAGTTCAGTAAGAAGCTGAAGGTTTGGTTCAGTGAGTATTGGAACATCAATGACTTCATGGGAATCCTCCTGTTCTTTGTTGGAGTCTCCCTGCGGTGGCACGAGGAAACACGCTTAGCCGGTCACATAGTATATTCGCTGGATTTCATCTTCTGGTCTATCAGGGTTCTGGACCTGTTTGCTGTGAATAAACATGCAGGGCCCTATCTGACCATGATCACCAAAATGGTGTGTAATTGACACTTACAGTAATCATAATGATTATAGCATGCAACATGCTCCTTTATAGTATAGATGTTTAGACTTGTTTAGATGTTTAGCATCTCCCAAATACAAAAATGTAAATGTTAAGGTGTCAAACCGTAAGAAAAAAATCTTGGTACAATAAAAACATACGGTAATATTCAGAACAGATCTTTCTGCCCAGTGAAATATAAAAACATTTTTAATAATGCGACTAAAAATGTACTAACATTTATTAGTTGTCCACGTGTATGTCTGTCTTTCTTTGACAGATGAGTAACATGTTCTACGTTGTGATCATCATGGCAATTGTGCTGGTCAGTTTTGGCACATCCAGAAAGTCAATCCTGTCACCTAATGAGGATCCATCCTGGAATCTGCTTAGAGATGTGGTCTTCCAACCATACTGGATGATCTTTGGGGAGGTGTATGCCGGAGAGATTGATGGTAAGATCCAATAGCAGTTAATGTACATCCGGTATAAATAAATTTATTTGATTTCTACGCCTGTATGTTACGTTCCATTTATAGCATTTTTGTGTTTTTGGCAGCCTGTAGTAAACCCGAAACGTGTGTTCCTGGAGCTTTTCTGACCCCCTTCCTGCAGGCCGTCTACCTTTTTGTTCAGTACATTATCATGGTCAATGTTCTCATTGCCTTTTTCAAGTACGCACTTCATCTTCTCTCTCATGTACCTTATGTGATGTTGTTGAGTTGATGCTGATGTGCTATGAAGTCTTGGTTTGTGGTGAACATATTTAGTGATGATTTAACCTACTTTATCTTATTATTCACTTCACAGCAATGTTTACTTTGACATGAGCGCCATATCTCGTAATCTGTGGAAATACAACCGCTATCGTTACATCATGACATATCAGGAGAAGCCGTGGCTTCCGCCTCCTCTCATCTTTCTTAGTCACGTGACCCTGTGTCTCAGCTCAGTGTGGCAAAAACACAGCAAGGCATCCAAAAAGGGAAAAACTGGCCTTAGTAAGTGTATATTTTTGGATATTTGTGTTGTATCGATTTATACAAAATGTTACAACTTGCGTGCACTTGCCCATGTTTACAGAGTTACTTTTGGCACCCGATGATCTGAAAAAACTACACGAATTTGAGGAGAAGTGCGTTGCTGGGTATTTCAGAGACAAAACCGAGAATCAACAAAACAGCGAAATCAACAGGATTCGCTCCGCAGCTGACAAGTGAGTGAAATCTCCCAGAATTCATTTGGATCACCATTTAGACCATAAAGAGGAAATCACATAATTTCAGTCTACAGTTGATTTTCAGTCAATAATTAATTCATGTGATGCTTGGTCTCAGGGCTGAAGAGATGTCTGGAATATTGGTTGAGGTTGCCGAGAAGATTTATGTCATCCAGGATGACCTGCGCACTTTAGACAATCACTTGGGTCAATTGCAGGACTTGTCTGCTTTAGCGGTGGACACTCTTAACCTAATTTCCGCCTCTGACAATCAGCAGCAAGAGGTGGCTCGTCTCGGTCAAAGCCAGCCAATGATGTGCCGGCATGAGCAGTTGTCCCATAGCTGCTGCCTTCGCATCGGCGGAAGCGTTGGTCCTAGCCATGCCCTACTGTCCCCAAAGCACTACTATAGTACTCCCCCTTCCCTTCTCCGAGGCTTCCGCCCGTCTCTTGAGTTACCAAAACGGCCCAGCATTGGAAACAAGAGCATGCTGGGATATCCAGAGGAAGAAGATGGGGACGGTTTAAGGTCGTCTCTAAAACGCAGTGGTTCGAGAGGTGTATCGACGGACTTCACACATGGATCTTTACCTATCTTGTATGATGGGTGGAGAAACAAGAGTATGTATGGATCTGGGGAACCATCACGCACCACTTCTCCCACAATGCCTTTGATACGGGACATCCTTATCCATGAACTTCCACCTAGTGATGAGGATTGCATGGAGGAAGATGATGATGATGAGGATGGCTCACGAGCAGTATCCAGAGCCTCAAGCCACACATTCCTCCTCTCAGGCTCCCAGAATGATGAAGATAGAGCAGTGGGGATTAGAAACCCAGCATTTTACAGGATCGATGGTGGACGTTCTGGAGCTCCTGGACGTTTAGGCAGTAATTGGGGCTTTGAGGCTCTAGAGCAGAGCCGCTCTCTCTCTGCCAGTGTGGAGGCTATGGCCATGCCTGACACGGAAACATCAGAGGAGACCGCTAGACGGACACTTTCACCTCCTCACCAGAGAGGTAATGTGAATGCGTGTCATGAATGAAAAGTCTACTGAATTTCTTTTTCAGTTGGTTTTAATGATCAGTTTGTGTATGTGCTTGAAGGATTTTCCAAGATCTTCAGGAGGTCAACTGGAAAAAAGTCTGTCAAGACCAGAACAGGATCTTCAGAGAATGTAAGCCAAGCTGTAATTTCTGTTTGAATTCATAGCAATGTTTTTCTAGAAAAAGAGCATGGTCATATGATCAAATGATACATCCATACATCCATCTCCTTATAGGTGAAACAAGATGAATCGCGGAGCTCCATGAATGAGTTTGACCCACGCAGAAGAATGAAGAGGAAAGTAAAGGGCCTGCTTGACCGAAGATTCAAAACTTCTGTTAGTCTCACCCAGCTTAGTAAGTATTTCTCCACACAAATTACATTTACAGTGACCCATTTCTAATGGGTATACATCACATAAAGGGCATATCACATATATAGCACATATTTATCACATAAAGGGCATTACTATATAAGAAAACAGGATAGTGGAGAGTTGACAGAAAATTTTTGGGAGGAAATAGGTTAGCGGGATCGACAAAGGCGAAAATCGGGTCAACGTGAGCACATAATGACATTAGCCTCTTTCACACAGTAATTCTAGTAAATTACCATGAATTTACCAGAATTAATTTACCAGTAAATACAAAAATGTGCTGTTCACACATGCAGTGACGTTCCGTCTTTTTACCAGTAAGACATCATTCACACATCAGTATCAAAATACCAGTAAACTCTGAGAGAAAGCGGAAGTTACCTGTGGCGTGCGGCCGCGAGCTCCGTGTCGTATTTGTACACAATGGCGGGTTATGACTTAATATCGTCGGTCCGTATTTTGTTGTTTTCACATCTGTGGCAAACGGTCGCGAAGTTGCTCGTGACCAAACAACATTACGTTAGGCGGCGTCAAATGGAACCTGTGTTTGCACATTAGGCTTTACCGAGGGTGTGCTAAGGACATCGGCAATTTGGCAAATATATGGTAAGCTGTTTTAAACAACTTTGAAGAAATGTGGATGTTAACTTCAGTTGTGCTCGACTTTTAAGCAGCATGGGTGTGGAAACGAACGTAAACAGTGCGGTGGTAAAAGCGTCATCTGTTTAAAAACGTTCTGATTGGTCCGATCTGTCAGAGCGGTCTGACGTCGTCCTTTCTAAATGCCGGTAATCCTATATTTTTCATTCACACATAGCGCTTACCGGTAAATTACTGGTAATCTTACAACCTGTCTTACTGGTAAATTGGGAGCACTGATTTACCGGAAAGGTTCTGTTCACACATGACATGTTAACTGCAATTTACCAGTAAATTACCAGTAAAGAATGTATGTGTGAAAGGGACTATTGACGCTATATGCCGACGCACTAAACATGGGGCTGTCGGTGCCAACAGGGCCTAACTTTATTAAATACAGTTAGATCCAGGATGCAGCAAGGCTATTTTTCAGTATTCTGTGTAGTTTTTATTAATGTTTTAAAATATTTTAAGTTAGATTAACATGCTTAATAATGTTTGCTTAAAAATTTTGGAGTCAGTTTTCATGCATTTTTATACTTTACATTATGACTTAACTAGCAAATGTAATTTGTTAATAGTTTTTAAAAAAGTATAACCTCCAATCTTTTTTGTTTTCTAGATGTGGACCAAGTGGAATTCACAAAATTGGCCCCATCATGGCTGGTAAATTCACCTGTAGCTTTATAAATGTTTGTGGTTTTGCCTTTCTGTTCTGTCAGATATCTGATCAGCTGAATGTTACGTTCTTTTCTCAGAACACTAAGAATCCCGGGCAGCCGCTGCTCAGCAGCTGGGCAAAATCTATCAGTCAGAGACCTTCGTAAGTTCATTTTTGATTTGAGAGTTACTGACAGAAAACCTACTGTGGATTTGCACTACTAACTGTTTACCTGACTTTCTACCCTATATAGGATGAGCAGCATAGCACCAGAAGGTAAAGTGACTTGAGTACATTCTACCATTTCTCTTGTGGGTTTATTTTAAGTATTGATTAACATAGAATTTTGTTTAGCTGCTCAAACAAGACACCCCACAAATCAAATATTCAAAAATGTGTTAGTTAGACAGGACAGGTGACAAGATGAAGCGAGAAAGTGACCGAGATCATATCATGATTGGTCTCTTTTTCTGATAACTAGACCAATCAGTTTTTGCTCTGGAAGGGTTTAAAATACTATGTAGTTTATTTACTATAGTGTAAATTACAGGGTGTCCAAAAAACAGGAAAATAATACATTATTACATTATAATGTAAGTATATTAAAGTGTACCCCTGCATAAATATACTGAGTTGGTTAAAAAAAAAAAATTGGTGTTATTCACTCGTTAGGTGAATATTAACTTTTTTTAGTTTTTAAAAGTACCGTCCTAGTGACATTAAAAAATAAATAATAAATAAATACAATAAAAAAAACTTTATTTTGAAAATATACAATTTCTGACAGTGTAGCTGTTAAAAGAGCTACCCTATTAAAGTTATATAATAACATAAAAGAATATAATAATGTGTAATTAAATTATTTTAATTAAATTATTATTGTTTTTTGGTGGAGAGTGTCATGACCTCCCAGGGTGGGATGTTTTTTAAAAATTTCTGTCAATTTTTTTAATCAAAATTTTAACTGTGCATTCTCTTGTCTGTTAGTTAGGAGCTCTACATTCAAGTTGACTGAAGATTTAGGCCAACACTACTCAGGTGATTTATAATAAGATTTGCTTTTTTGTCTTAATTTTTGATTCGATTTGCTTGCTGATTTTCATTTGTTTTTTCAGCAATGGAAAGGAACAACCTAATGAGACTGGCTCACTCCATACCATTCACCCCTGTGTCTTTATTGGGTAAATACTTCTTTTTAAACTAAGAGACAGACTTGCTTTCTTCTCATATTCAACTGACGCTGTTTGTTCAGGTGGCGATGAGGTCTGCATTTATACGCTGGAGGAGACAGAAGCAGCTTCCTCACATAAAGATCAGCTCAGCATCTCTGAGTGGCTTCAGCACGGTCGTACGGCTGTCCTGCAACCCTTGGCTCACCAAGAGGTGTTGGATGGTGGTCTACGCAGGGCCACCAAGGTGGTGTGTACGTGGGCTGAGGGTGACGTGTTGAAGCTGGGCTCAGTCTACGTGATGAAGGCCTTCAGGCCAGAAGTGGTCCGCATGTGGCAAAAAGTTTTTCCAAACAGCACCTCACTTCATCTCTGTCTACGGGTAAATTTTGTTGGGAGACCAGATTTGGTGGGGTTGACCATGAGCATAATGAACAAAAACCAGGGGTTCTCAAACTTTTCGTTTTATGACCCACTCAAATACTGTAGGTATAATCTATCCCCTAAGTTTAACTTATGGTCTATCCTATCAAAATCATTGCTAGTCATTAATTGGACTAAAAAGCCTAACGAATTTGTGTGATCCCACTGTGTGACCCACAAGTTGGTCCTGACCCACAATTTGAAAACCCCTGATTTAAATTATTGTCTTCTATTGTCCCTTTATCTCTATTAATTAATTCCTCTTAAATATGTAGGAGATCCAACAACAGAGAGCGGCACAAAAACTAATGCAGAGATTCAACCAAATAAAACCCAGCACTGTGTCTCACAGTCCTAGGTCAGCATAATAAATAAACAGCAGCTTTTCTGTACTGATGTAATATGAGGTACACTTGTGTGTTCCTGATCATGTGCATGTGTGCAGGTTTCTGGATGTCTCCTTGCTTTACTGGCACTCAAATGGCCACTGGATGACTATTGAGAAGAACATGACTGGTCATTTTAGGAAATACAACAATAATACAGGGGAGGAGATTTCTCCTTCTTCTGGTCTAGAGGAGACAATGCTAGCTTTCTCTCATTGGACATACGAGTACACCAACAAAGAACTGTTAGTGTTGGATCTTCAAGGTAATAATGTATTCTTCTTACTCTCTATATGATTCTGAAGTAATTATTTTATAAAATGAGCTGACACAACTTTCCTTTTGGCTGAAGGTGTGGGAGAAGACCTCACAGATCCTTCATTGATCAGAGTTGATAATACATGGTATGTGTGTACCATGTTTTGTGAGTTAAACACGTACACAAGTGTGGAAGATTCAAAATGTGTAAAGATAGTTGAAAGTGCTTCTGAAATGTGCGCTTTTGTTTGCTCTGCAACTAACTACAAGTTTTTCCTGTTGTAGCTCCTCTGGTGAGATGGCGTTTGGACCTGCGAATTTGGGTGATGATGCAATTCAGAGCTTTGTTGTAAAACACACCTGCAACTTCTGCTGTAAGAAGCTCGGTCTCTCAGGTGAGGTAACACTTATGTCATTAACAATGTCAGTCGTGTCTCGTGTTAGAGGTTGCTTCGTGTCAGAGATGTCTCATGTGGCAGGTGCCTCATGTCAGTGGTGCCTCATTGTCAGTTTGCCTCATGTTTGGCCTCTCAGGTTGGGTTATGCTCATGTCACCCTCATGTCAAAGGTGCCTCTTATCAGGGGTTGCCTCATGTCAGAAGTGCCTCATGTTTGGCCCCTCAGATGAAGTAACGCTCATCTCAACCTCATGTCAAAGGTGCCTCTTTCCAGAGGTTGTCTCATGTGAGAGGTGCCTAATGTTTGGCCTCTCAGGTAAGGTAAAGATCATGTTAAACTAATTTTCACAGGTGCATCTTGTCAGACGTTGCCTCATGTCAGTAGTGCCTTATAAAAAATCTCTGACATGAAGCAACCTCTAACATGTCACAGATACCTCATGTCACTGGTGCCTCATGACAGAGGTTGCCTCATGTCATAGGTGCCTAATGTTTGGCCTCTCAGGTGAGGTAATGCTCATGTCAACCTTATTGTAACAAGTACATCTTGTCCGAGGTTTCCTCATGTCAGTGGTGCCTCGTGTTAGGGGTTGCTTCATGCAGAGATGTCTCATGTCGAAGGTACCTCACGTCACAGGTGCCTCATGTCAGAAGGGCCTCATGTTTGGCCTCTTAGGTAAGGTAACGCTTATTTCAACCTCATTGTCAAAGATATCTCTTCGGTTGCCTTATGTCAGTTGTGCCTCATTATCAGTTTGCCTCGTGTTTGGCCTCTCAGGTCGAGTAACGCTCATGTCAACCTTATGTCAAAGGTGCCTCATGTCAGAGGTTGCCTCATGTCAGAGGTAGCTTCATGCAGAGATGTCTTATGTCGAAGGTACCTCATGTCACAGGTGCCTCATGTCAGAGGTTGCCTCATGTCAGAAGTACCTCATGTTTGGGCTCTCAGATGAGCTAACGCTCATGTCAACCTTATTGTCACAGGTGCCTCATGTAAGAGGTTGCCTCCTGTCAGAGGTGCCTAATGTTTGGCCTCTCAGGTTAGGCAAAGATCATGTTAAACTAATTTTCACAGGTGCATCTTGTCAGACGTTGCCTCATGTCAGTGGTGCCTTATGTTAGAGGTTGCTTCATGTCAGAGATTTTTTATGTCACAGATACCTCATGTCACCGGTGCCTCATGTCATAGGTGCCTAATGTTTGGCCTCTCAGGTGAGGTAATGCTCATGTCAACCTTATTGTCACAAGTACCTCTTGTCCGAGGTTTCCTCATGTCACAGGTAACTCATGTCAGAGGTTGCCTCAGGTCAGAAGTGCCTCATGTTTGGCCTCTTAGGTAAGGTAACGCTTATTTCAACCTCATTGTCAAAGATATCTCTTCTCAGAGGTTGCCTTATGACAGTTGTGCCTAATTATCAGTTTGCCTCGTGTTTGGCCTCTCAGGTGGGGTAACGCTCATGTCAACCTCATGTCAAAGGTGCCTCATAGGGATGGGCGATATGGCCTAAAATCCATATTGCGTTATACATTGCAGCCTCTTGCGATAGCGATATGTATTGCGATATAATAATTTCAATAGACTCGTTTCAGAACAGATTATATAGACCCTTAGAAAAGCCAAACTGCTAAAAAAGTAAGTAAAAGTAAACCGGTATGGCCAGATTAGTCTTGTTACCTCTCTTAGCTGGAACTTTTGCCTGACACACTCTACAGCAGGGGTGTCCAGACTTTTTTGTGTGGTGATCTACTTTTAAAATGATAAAGCCGACAAGATCTATCTGCTAAAAACACAGTTAATTATTTTTATAACACTAAACACTTTAAATGCTTGTGAGGACTATATATATACACTGCATGTTTCACAATTCCTAGACCATAATGCCAATTTCGCGCGTGGAGCAGCAGTTAAGTTATGTGCGATCTACCAGCATTGCCGTATTGGACACCCCTTGCTCTACAGCAGGAGTTCTCAAAGTTTACATTCAAAGGTCCAAATCTGAATTCTCATCATTTACATAGGTCCGGAAAAACTTTATGTAAATCATTTGTTTATATAACAAATCAACACAAATAGTTTGGGAAAAACATAAGTGTATTTTGCATTTAAACTAAAAATAATTTTTTAAACATAAACACAAGAAATATGCCAAAAGTAACCAGGTGCAAAATACAGAGCAACCTAATTAGAGAAATGGCACAGTTTGTTCTCCATCAGATGCATAAACCATGGCAAAAAAAGTGTGGTTGGTAGGCAGAGACACAGACCTAAATTAGGGGTGCACCTATAAATTGGCTGATAATGCTTACTATGCTTCTCAATGAATTACGGTGAAATGCCGCTACATCCAAAAGCCAGGGGGCGCTCTCTTGCAGAAACTTAATATGCGCTGCAGACGAAGAACCAGACACACGCAGCTCCAGGAAATGTCTTAAGGATATATTTATATTGCTGTTCTTCAAACCATTTCAGGTATTTTCATGATAATAAAGAATATGTATAGTGATTATGTTTGACGAGTGTTGTTTTTTCAAATGCATGTTTTAAACAACTCAAACCAACAGTGATTTTAGATTGATATGGACTTACTGATAAGCCGTAGTACATGAAGTAGCAAGTAGCTGTGCATAATATCTGGGTGTGATGGCTACAGCGTCACACAGGACATTTTTAAATAACTCGTTTTATTTTTGGACCAGGAATACTCTTAAATCTAAAAAGAAAAAACTTAACGAATGGTTTACAAGTTTAATATGCACTTGTAAAGTAGCAAATGCACACATTTAGCAATCACATAGAAATTAATGCACTTGTAATATGAAATGGACGCGGATCCGGACCGGAGTCCGGACTTTGAGAACCCCTGCTCTACAGAGTATATTTTCCTGCTGCTTGTTTGACGGCTTAAATCCAAATAATAGATGTTGCATCAGTCTTTTTCACGAGCTCCTCTGTTTCGCTGACGCTTTCATCCATGTTTATTCGGCTGCAGCTCGTGGCTCTAAAGTTCGCGGGTAGATTGCGTCATCAACACGCATTATCACGATAGTGCAATAGATTTAAAATCTCTATCGTATACCAATTTTGTATCGTTTATATTGCATATCGTTTATATTGCCCAGCCCTAGTGCCTCATGTCAGAGGTTCCCTCATATCAGAGGTTGCCTCGGGTCAGAGGTTGCTTCATGCAGAGATGTCTCATGTCGAAGGTACCTCATGTCAGAGGTTGCCTCAGGTCAGAAGTGCCTCATGTTTGGCCTCTTAGGTAAGTCTCATGTCACCCTCATTATCATAGGTGCCTCTTTGTCAGTTTGCCTCATGTTTGGCCTCTCAGGTGGGGTAACACTCATGTCAACCTCATGTCAAAGGTTGCCTAATATCAGAGGTTGCCTTGTGTCAGAGGTTGCCTCATGTCATAGGTGCCTAATGTTTGACTTCTCAGGTGAGGTAATGCTTATGTCAACCTTATTGTCACAGGTGTCTCTTGTCCGAGGTTGCCTCATGTCAGTGGTGCCTTGTGTTAGAGGTTGCTTCATGCAGAGATGTTTCATGTCGCAGGTAACTAATGTCAGAGGTTGCTTCAGGTCAGAAGTGCCTCATGTTTGGCCTCTTAGGTAAGGCCCATGTCACCGTCATTGTCAAAGGTGCCTCTTTGTCAATTTGTCTCATGTTTGGCCTCTCAGGTGGGGTAAAACTCATGTCAACCTCATGTCAAAGGTTGCCTCATATCAGAGGTTGCCTTGTGTCAGAGGTTGCCTCATGTCAAAGGTGCCTAATGTTTTGCTTCTCAGGTGAGATAAAGATCATGTCAAACTAATTTTCACAGGTGCCTCATGTAAGAAGTTGCCTCATGTCAGAGGTGCCTAATGTTTGGCCTCTCAGTTGAGGTAATGCTCATTTCAACCTTATTGTCACAGGTGCCTCATGTCAGTGGTACCTCATTGTCAGTTTGCCTCATGTTTGGCCTCTCAGGTGGGGTAACGCTTTTGTCAACCTCATGTCAAAGGTGCATCCTGTCAGAGGTTGCGTCATATCAGAGGTTGCCTCATGTCAGAAGTGCCTAATGTTTGGCCTCTCAGGTGAGGTAAAGATCATCTTAAACTAATTTTCACAAGTGCATCTTGTCAGACGTTGCCTCATGTCAGTGGTGCCCTGTGTTAGAGGTTGCTTCATGCAGAGATGTCTTATGTCGCAGGTACCTCATGTTAGAGGTTGCCTCAGGTCAGAAGTGCCTCATGTTTGGCCTCTTAGGTAAGGTAACGCTTATTTCAATCTCACTGTCAAATATATCTCTTCTCAGAGGTTGCATAGTCAATTGTGCCTCATTATCAGTTTGCCTCGTGTTTGGCCTCTCAGGTGGGGTAACGCTCATGTCAACCTCATATCAAAGGTGCCTCATGCAGAGGTTGCCTCATATCAGAGGTTGCCTCATGTCAGAAGTGCCTCATGTTTGGCCTCTAAGGTGAGGTAACGCTCATCTCAACCTTATTGTCACAGGTGCTTCATGTCAGTGGTACCTCATTGTCAGTTTGCCTCATGTCCGAGTTCCATTATGTTTGGCTTCTAAGGTGAGGTAACACTGATGTCAACCTCATTGTCACAGGTGCCTCGTGTCTGGCCTCTCACTCATATTACTCATGTCATCCGCATGCTTTAGTGCCCCATGTCAGAGATGCCTAATGTTAAAGGTTGCCTCATATCGGAGAGATAGGATGAACTTCACTTCAATATTCGACATTCTTGAATTTTCACTCATCTGTACACATGGCATACCTCCATGTTTCCAACTTTAAGTATCTGATATTTTCATACGAACAAGTAAACTTTCAAACAAACAGGAGAAGCCGTCTAATTAAGCCTGAAGGTCTTAGCAAAATATTCAAATGAGGCAGAAATTATTGCATTTCTATGACAGCAAAGGCAGGCAAACAAGGGGCGTGGCTTCCTTTGTGGCATGTGGAATGTTTTCTTTGATTACATATTTAATAGTTCTTTGTGCGTTGGAGAGTGTTGTCTTTGATTAGATATTAATTACTGTCTCATGGAAGACATACGAGATGCCTGTTGTTTGTATCAGGAGGCAGGCTCGGCTTCAGAAGTACAGGGATAAAAAATAAACAAGCAAAAACCACTCCGCCGCATTTGTTTGATATTTCAAAGGTGCTTTGTTTTTCGTCTTGCGTCCTATCCAAGAACCTCATCAAATCAAAACAAATTATTAATGCCAAATCCACAGATTTCATTTTGGATCTTGAAAAAAGTATCCGTCTGTAATACATTATGAATATTCAATTGTGCTTGTTGTGTTTTCCTCTTCAGATCTGAGGAGGGGCGGCAGCGAGAAGAAGTCAATTCCTGGCTTTGATGAGATGAGCAGCACAGTTTAACCTTTGACCTGGAAGTAGACTTAAACATATTCACAGACGCACACCTTCCAAGAGGAAGTCTACGCTCAGCTTAAGTACAGCTGAATATATAGAGCTGCTTAAAGTGACTAAACATGACATACTGTATTTATGTTTTTACTGCAGCTGATGCTGTAAAAGTAAAGGCAACCAGGCAACTAAGAGAATTTAACACTAAGCAAAGAACTCTCTAAACACTAGCATTTCTTCACACTTGGTCCTTTTTAGGGGTCTGAGCCCAGTTTGCTGTGGAACCCCTTTAAAGTGAACCAAACAGAGACCTTCTGGGGAGTACGGGTCTTTTTTGGGTACCGGTACGGTTCTCTAAAAACGTGCATTTTGAACACAAACCGCACCAGGCTTTGTTTTTTCCCATTTGTATCTCCCAATAAGTTCAGATTGTGTGAAGAGGTGCATGTACCAATAAAGCGCAATATATATATTTGACCCAGTGCCGCCATACAGCATCAACGCAATTTGAAATCATTAAAGCCCATTCTACTGTAGTTTTGGTAGTAAAACTATTGTAATACAGTAATTAATAAACTGTAAAACATACACAGCATTTTCATCAAATCAACATATAATTCTAAGTTACTTTAACTTATAAAATCAAGTTGAATTAGTTTAACATCAACTTTTCACAAACCAAAGCCTAAAATAGTAGGTTGAATTGACTTGCCAAACCAAGTTATTTTAACTTCATGCAGCATTTTTTTATAGTGTTTGCCAAAAACCTAGTTTCTATAAAACTATAGTAAATGTTTATAGGGGTTGGTCTCAAAAATAAGTGTGAACATAAAGAGGCTTATACCCTATTACGGCTTAAGTGGACCTAAAAATGGATCTGAGTCTTCTTTCAGGGAAAGAGACAGAGAACGTAAAAAGAACTTTGACTTGGTTGACCTCTTTGTCCACTTTAAGGGGTCTGAGTTTGGTTCTCTTAAAAGGGACTCAAGTGTGAAAACAACCTAATTTATAAAAGCATTCAAACTTACATGTGTGCCTTTATGGGAAATGCACTGTATCTGCATAAAACCAAAGACATTACTAGGGATGCACTGATAAATCAGCATATAATCGATATAGGTGGATAAAAGCATTATTTTCCCACTATCGGACATCAGACAATCATTTAAATCAGAAATTATGGCTATCAAAAGAGGTGGAAAATGCATCAAAACTCATACTGTTTGATTATTTGGAATTGGGTCACAATGACAACAGATTTAGCCTATTTTAAGGGTTTTCATGACTGAAAGGGGGCATATCATGAAAATCTGACTTTTTCCATGTTTTAGTGCTATAATTGGGTCCCCAGAGCTTATATTAAACTAGAAAATGTGAAAAGATCAACCCAGTAACTTAGTTTTGGTAAACCATTCTCTGCAAGCATGCTAAAAATATGTACTTGAAATTTAGTTCCCCCTGTGATGTCAGAAGGGGATAATACCGCCCCTTAATCTGCACTATTAAACCACAGCACTGGCATTTAGTGCAGAGATCAGCTCATTTGCATTTTAAAGGACACACAGAAACTGCACATTTTTGCTCACACCTACAAAGTGGCAATTTTACCATGCTACAATAAATTAGCTATACATGGGTTTCAGTCATGTGACTTTTTACGTTATGCCGCCATCTTGAGGACCTACCGAGTACCAGTAGGCTACTGACAAGCATTGGCTGGCTTGCTACGATTTACGGATTTCTTATCTTTTACTGTCTATGATTCTTATGGATACGGGAAATGGCTACGAAAGACAACATGTCGCACCTCGACTGTCATGAAAAGAAACGCGACTTTAAAAAATATACCTTGGTTTGGGTGTGATGCCTACTCAATCCCCGATACGTTCTTCCAGCTGCTGTTCGCTGCTACCGAACTACCACTATTTTACAACACTAAGGCGGCGCGTCACAACATGAAACTTTGCTCGAAGTATCACCTGGATCTCTACTCATGAACGCGAACATTGAGAACATTGTTTGTGTACACAGAGTTTAATAAAAAGAAAGTTTTGTACAACTGATTTTGGCTGTCATGGTGTCTGCTCGTCATCCCTGCCAGACGGAAATAATCGATTTCCGAAGGGGAATGAATGAATCTCATATGAGGCTCCTTTTTCAACTAGAAGGTCAATATTGTTTTTCACTTGCGACAAAACAACGAATTATCTGTGCATTTATATGGAACTATGCTTTAGGAGCTATCCATCTTTACTCTCCTCCCTCCTTACGTTCCATTCGCAGATCGATACATCTAGACTGGGAAGATGGCGGCGAGCGGAAGCCAAATCAACCAAAGTCAGTTGTTCAAAACCTTCTTTTTAGTAAACTCTTTGTTCACAAACAATGTTCTCAATGCTCGAGTTCACGTGTAGAGACACAGGCGATACTTCGAGCAAAATATCATGTTTTGTCGAGCCTTCTTAGTGTTGTAAAAATAGCGATTTTGATGCTCACAACATATTGAAGGCATAGCTTCTAGTTCTTTTGCGACCACTTCAGGTCCTCAAAATGGCGGAAGACAAGAGAGTGACGCCAGCTGAAACCCATGTATATGGTATTTTGAGCTAAAACTTCACATACATACTCCAAAGATTTATTTTACATTTTAAAAAAAGTCTTGTGAAATATCCCCTTTAATAATTTGAAACAAGAAGAAGAAATCAAAATGATTGATATCTATCATATCAGTAGATATGTCATGCTAAGAAAGCAAATATCGTACACAGGCACAAAAATGATGTATCGGTGCATCCCTAGACACAACACTATTAGTATTGCTGGTATGTAACTGACTGTTGTTACTGTATATAGATGTATACAGTATGTATATACACACCATTCTTTTTTATACTAATTGCAGTATTTCAGACAGTATCTGTTATTTTTATAAGTCTATGCAAACAAATGTATAATGTGGTTTTTAGCAAAGAAATAAATGGCAGTTTATTCGACTGAACAAGAAACACATACAGAGACTGCATCCATAAAATTTTATTTTTTATCCCACAAAGAAATGTCTACAAAAGCCATAAAATATAGAATTTAACAAAAATCACTTAAGTCCTTTGCTTAATATGTACAACATTGAGGAGACTCCTTAAGGTCTCGATTAAGCAGTACTTTTACATGTCCATTCCACAATGCTCGCACTTCAAACTTGAACCACTGCTCACTTATAGTACTGTAGACAGTCACACACACATCATATCATCACGCAAAGTGCTATTCACCCTTCATTTATATACTGTTTTACAATGCAATTCGCAAACACGCACGCATGCACACGCACACTTGGCAAGTTAACATACCCCCCACCCAATGCTACATGCGCTTTACTTGTATTGTGGACATGTGCTAAAGTTCTGTCAATCAGAGCCAACAGTTATATTCACCCACCCTTGCATCTGAATTCACTTTACGATTGCTTCTCAAGTAAATGGTTTATACAGTAAAGCATCTACCCCGTATGCCATTCAGCTTTACTTCACACCAGCTATGGCACTTGAAAACAAAAATGCAGTACCTTTTACATATGAAGTACATACACAGATTTGTAAAGGTATCGGTAACATATTGTTTGTTATTTCTTCATCACAGGGAGGCAGACACATTCAGATTTATAAATAAAAAGAAATGGTGTGTGTTTCAGTAGTGTTGGAGGAGCTTCAGTAGATCATACTGTTTATTTAGTTGTACTGTATGTGGTTTCATGAGGATGTGTACCTCATACACACACAGAGACACATACACACCTGTTGTTTCCTTCATTTCGGGCAAGTGCATGCTGTAGCAGATGTATATGGCATTCAACGCTTGTGTTTTGATTAGCAGAACAGTATAGTAAGTGCCTGTATAATCGTATAATTCATTGTGTATGTGTGTGTGTCTGTGTGTTATCAGTCACTGAACAAATAGCAGGTACTGTAACATTCAGAATAAAATGACCCCCCAAAACCTCCATAACCCAATACCTCCCTCCCCCAGAAAACACAAAAGCCCAAAGGTTCCTTTAGATTATGAACCAGCATGCAAGGATAACTGAACAACAGGCTAATAATAATAATAATAATATAATAATTATAATAAAATAAAAATCTTAGAACGCAAAAACATGACTGTAGTAAATGCTTCATTATTGCTACAGTACCTAACAGTGTCAACCTCTCAAATTCCTCGATTCACAGTCTAGTACAAAAAAATGCCTTCATCGTAATTTTAAAATGTGATTTCCGACAATGAGCAGCTTATTAATGCTCGGTATAAATAATCTAACTTACATAAAATCCATTTCATTTTCGAAGATGCTTAATAATTACAACATTTTGCATTTGGAGTACAGGCCTCACCGCTGGTGCTTGGCTGCACGTTTATATTTACAAAAAAATGAGAGAGAGACCGCCGCTTGACGATGTGGCAAGACCAGCAGGTGAATTCTGCCTGTTTAACCTCTCAACGATAGTTTCACACTTTATACACATAACAAAGCCTTGTCTGGGTATTTGCGCGTTTCCTAAAAATGTCCATATTTTTTAAAATAGTACTCTCTTTCTATTGAAAATATTACAAGAGAAGTCCCTGAGATGGATGCCGGAAAGTTGCACCCAGAATTGATTGTCTCAAAGAGGAAACTACTATAAAATGAAGGAATTTTGAAAGATTCCCTAAAGTTGGGCTGAAAGGGTTCGGGTTAGTTCAAAATGGACTTGAACAAGGTTAAACGATTGCTTTAGCTGATTATATTTGTGCCTGTTTCACAGTACTCCTTCTTAGTTAAGTGCTTTTAAGTGCATTTCATTATATAAATGCGTCAATTAGTGATACTGAAAATGTGTCTGTTATATCTTGTGTTAATGTTATTTTTCCTTCTTAAGAAACTTATGGCTTCAGATCCCTAAGTACAGGTCAAGAAAAGGGAAAGAACTCTCATAATCGCCACCTGGTGGGATGTGATGGTACTTTATATGCTGTCTCTTGGACCAAGAAGGTTCAAACACAAATGATGTGAAGTATCTTACATATTATAAATCTTATTTATAATAATAGCTGCATACAGTGGAATTATACTGCAGTGTGAGTACTGATTCACATTCAAATGTGATTGTCAGGCTACATATGTGTTTGCTTCACTTTGCTAATGTATTAGTTTTGGCAGTGCGTCCATAAGAACTTATTGGATTGTGAGGGCTTCCCATGACTGGATTGTTTTAAGCAAGTAATGCATCACAGAAACGACTATTTATTGTTATTGCAGCTACGATTGACAAGGTTACCATCCTCCTTACAATTTACATAAAACATATATCTTTATACTTATGGAAACCATTATCAATTTTTTCACTTTAAATCCTTAAAGGTGTAGGATTAGCGTGTGCTGTTTGTACATATCTACATAGCCCAGACAAGGCTTTTAAATGTTTCCAAACAAAGTTAGTTCCCTGTTAACCTTTTACCAAACTTCAAATATTCTGTACAGGTAAAACTACAAAACAAATACGAAAAATGACATAGACGAGCCTTTCAGGCCAGTGTTGCTTTTAAATAATGACTAAAATATTAACAGAACAAGATGTAATACTGGAATACCACTTTGTACTAAAGA